>NC_092794.1:76534096-76834096 GCF_918797505.1 Bemisia tabaci
ATGGAAGTTTTGCCCCCGAGCAAAAGTACTGGCCCAATGAGCCATCGAAAAAACTTTGATCCTCTGAATATAATTGTATATATAAACACTGTATTAAACTAAGTACTTTGCGCTCTGGGACACCCGACCGTCGTCCGTGCTTATCTCTCTGAAGGTTTTTACGGAATTGACAAGGGTAGAATCTCTTTGTCAACACCCTGCCGCCACACCTTCATGGAAGGTTTTCATGAACATAATTACTTCTAAGAATTTTTCATTTTTCAAAAAAAGCACTAATAGCTTTAAAAAACATCCTCAGATTTGTGCAAATGAACCCTAGTCCAAGCCAATCAGCCAAAAAAGGGGCCATAGCCTGAAAAAATCCCGGAAAGTAACGTTTTCAATGACACCTATGTAATTTTTAACGCTGAATCCAAATTTCAACTTTCAACGAAAAAATTGCCAAAGGCAAAAATAGCCATAAATTGGCTTGTTTGGCGCAATATGGCCTGTAATCCGCGAAGAATTGATCTGACGACAAAATTAGTTATTTTCAAAATTAAAGCTCGTTTTCCCTATGAAACTGCTGTTTTGTGTTATTTTGTTCACGGCAAAATTGAACGTGTTGGAGGATGCCCAACTTTGGAAAAAGAGCAAAAATTGGCTATTTTCGCGGTTTTTGACCCTTGCTTCATTGTTACCATCTGACGAACCATCTATTGACAAATGAAGTGAAGTTGACGGAACTTTACGATGAATCACATGTATCGAGTTCAAAAATAAAGAATTAACCACATATTGCAATTTCACCAAGATTATGTGAAATATTTTCAGGCGGTTTTTGACCATTATTATTCCCTTATCATTCGTCTACTTTTTTTTATTCGTTACTTTGTAATTTGGGACGAATAACTCAGAAACAATTAATGGGGGTTGAAATAATTCATCGTCACAATCTGTGTCACTAGGAAAAGGGTAAACATGTCACAGGGTCGACAATGAGATGGTGATATTAGTATGGTAGTTACGCCAGGAGGTCGAGCTGCTCGCTAACCGTATGGATCGAAAAATGCCGCATATTAAATTAGTGTGAAATACTAACTGAAAAGTGGGTATAATTTTTGAACAAAAAAAGATAGAAGGTCGCGGTTTGTGGCATGCTTCATCATCCAGAGGGGGAAATTTTTCGATGGGGGGTTTTTCCTTGGTGGACCCCCCTGGGGGGGCCCAAGGGGGGGCAACTTTCAAAATTCAAATAGCAACCCCCATTTTTTTAGACATGGTTAAAAAGAACTTAAAAAGACAAGAAAAATGACGCAAATAAAATTAAAATCGGTTCACTCGTTCAAAAGTTACCGCCGGTCAAAATTTTAAATTGACCACTTTTTAAAAAATCACCGTTGAGCTCCCAATTACCGAAAAAACAAAAACAAACCTGGAATGAAAAGTTTGAAAAGTGCCCTTTAAGGCAAGGAAAAACAACTGACGTTGTCACAAGTTTGGATGGCATTGTTTCAAAATAAAATTTCGGAAAATTCAACATGGCGGCAAATTTGAGGAAACGCGAATAATGAAAATTCCAGAAACCGTTATCTTTCAAATACCCTCTAGTTTAAGGAAATCAATGGTATCAACTTTTTTCCCTTTATTTGGCCAAGTAAGAGCAATAATTTGTTGACTTTAAAGTTGTCAAGCGGGACGCCTTCAATCGTTGGAGTATGCGACATCACATGCACAGGATTAAGCGTGCTGTCAAAAAATGAAGCCGATGTGAAAAAGCGCTCCTCCTTTGGGATGCTCTAGAAATGTTCAAGGTCCTCATCCTCAAAAAAGAAGAAAAGAGAAATTAAGCAATTTTTACCCACAAACTTGGTGAGCCAAAAAAACATGGTATATCCTGATGGGGTAGGGGCGGTTGACATTTTTGACATTTCTCTATCTGAAAATGGAAAACGCACACTGAAAAAAAACTTGTCCTAAATTTAAGGAAACACGTATCCTTAAAAAGTTTCCTAATTCCAACACGGTGTTAGCTTGGAACAAGCCAACAGTTATCTTGATCTAAGGTAACAAAATTGTGTTGAGTTGAGAATACTATGCTTTCTCGAACCACGTATACGTTTTCTTGAAACAGACGGCATAGCATTTCCTGTTTCCTCAATTTAAGGATCTATGAGATGTTGATCGAAGAAACCCATATCCTTAAAATTAGGAAACAGAAAAATTACCAAACGCCTACTGAGGAGGTGGATGCAATGTGCCGTACACCACCATGTATTCGGCGAGTTGCTCGAGAGGGGCCTTCCAAATATACCGTCGCTCCTCTGGCGGAAGGGCGTATCTACACTTTGAGATGATGAGCCCTTTCGTCCGTATACCATCATGCTGTCTACGGCTTTTTCGATGCACTCTTACGCCCATGAGTGACATCACGCTCATAAAAAACGCAACGCTAAATTTCCAATTTTTGGACCCCCGCTCACTTCTTCCCTCGTAACACTTTTGCGAGATAGGTCCCTATTCTTTTACACGTATAAACAAAACGGCGTAACGGGGTTGACCCTCTCTCTCCCTTAGAGCGTTACGTATTATTTGAACGGTACTTTTCCGACGGATCCGCTTGGATGGCGTTATTCGTAAGATCCACTCAAACAAATTCAGTATGTTTAAATTTAATCCATTAATTTCTTTTTCGTAAAGGATTTACGCGTCGGAGAGGTGGAGGTTTTGATAAAACGCAATTTTTGTGCCTTATCAAACATATTGTTTTCAGTCCAAAATGTCAGAATGCTTTCTAGAAATGAGCGGATCAGAGCCAAAGTTCCTTTAATATTTTTCGGTGAATTTTCTGATTCGACGAAAATTTCTTTAAATTTTCTATACAAAAGCATGCGTCCGTTAATGTAGGTAGTAGGTATAAATAAATAATGTGAAAATTTTCAACATTTTACTGCAAGTGCACTCTTTGAATCTGGTCGTAGCTTCGAACATTTTTAAGTGTCTTCAAATCCCAGAAAGTTTGACTCGGCCCGATAAATACTCATTAAAGTATTACCTATATGCCTTTATCACCACATCTTTACCGCTATTCCGAGTACATTTTGAAAGCTCCATAAAATTCATTTATCTTTTATGCGCCAATTTTAAAGCCAGAATTAAATAATCTTAGAATATTTTGTCTATACTTTATCGGAATTTTAAATCATATTCACTTTCAGTATGAGAAGCGGTTCTCACATGAGCCTCCTTGATTTACACATTAACCTTAATGATATGGGCGTCAGATTGGATAATCGAATGAGTGATAATTTACCTTTTAGAGGCACATATGAAAATCTGTCCTTTAACCAGACTTAAAAAAAATAATTTAATCTATGATCATACTATCTCCGTATGAAAAAGAAGGGGCATACGTTGTTACCAACGTATGCCCCTATACGTATGCGACTATATTTCACTAAGTGGAAAAAATGATTGCCTATTATCATTTTGATAATGATCTTCTACATTTTACTTTAATATGATAATTTTTGCACTCCAACTTTACTGTATTTATATATAAGGTGAGTATAATCGATGTATGTTAAATTCAAAACATAATTTAGGTTTATCTATTTTGATGTTAGAGTTATCTCG
This sequence comes from Bemisia tabaci, assembly GCF_918797505.1. NCBI lineage: Eukaryota > Metazoa > Arthropoda > Insecta > Hemiptera > Aleyrodidae > Bemisia > Bemisia tabaci. The sequence goes on from NC_092794.1 coordinate 76,537,712, forward strand.
TGTTATTGTTGTAGGTACAATTGTATTTTAGCTCATTAGAGTTAGTCCTAGATTTAAACTCTTTAATTGTTTTATAAAAAGGGTGTGATTTTTTCATATTGTTTTAATATAGGGCAACCCCTAGAAAGGGTATTAAGGGTAAGGGTAAAGGGTAAGTTATGGCGGCGATGACCCACGGTCTTTAAATACTATCTGAGAACCAGCTGATAAAGAGAGAGAAAAGGGAAATATTTGGACATTTAATATATTTAAATGATAATTGAGGTAGTATTTGCTGGATGAAAGCAAGTGCTATTGAACGGTAGCAGGTGGGCATCTGTGTAGCCAAAGAGATAGATGCGAATAGGTTTAACATAGCGAAATAACTCCTCATCGGTCGCGAGGGTAGGATGGCCGAGTGGACTACGGTGTTGGAATCTCACTCTTCCCGGTGCGGTGGCGAAGGTTTCGGGATCAAACGTCAGCCAGGGCGAAACGGAGTTCTCCTTCAGAATACCAGAGGGAGCGCGAAGCGCGTCAATTATGTGAGGAAAATTAACCCCGGCAGTACCAACAATAGCGGAGTGCATCAACGGATATGGACACTAAGCGGGGGGTGCCGATCCTCGAGCCAGCGACGCGGCGGGGCCGACCGTTTCCTAATTTGAAGGAAACGCTTGCAGGTAAAAACGCTTTGGAAAACGTTTCCTTTTTTTGAGGAAACGTTTCCTGAAAACAACACAACACTTAAAATTAAAACAATGAACGAAACTAAAAAACAGCGAACCGATTAAATTAACTAAGGCTAAAATCAAACTAAAAAACTCAAATTCGCTTACTCAATTAGACGTAAGCGAATTTGAGTTTTTTAGTTTGATTTTAGCCTTAGTTAACACAACACTTACTTACTTTTAGGATACTCTTCGCGCGGGAGTGTCTCCTAATTTGAAGGAAACGTTTTCGTGCTTCAATGTAACAGGAGTTTTGGTTCAAGAAATCGCGTTTTCGTCGACCAAGGCAATACCGTTTTCTTCATCTAAGACTTCGTTTCTTGTCCATTTTTTTTAAGTATCCAATTTTCTTAGGTCAACACGGCGTCGCCTTGAATTTAGGAAACGTTTTTTTCAGTGCAAGAATAATTGTATTTCTCTAATTCCTGGCACTCCAAGTTGGCAAGAAGGATATCTGCTACGCTTTCAATTCCGAAAACGCCGTTCTACTCTTGATTATTATCTGAGTTGAGATTATCTTATTGACAGCCTCAACCTCACGATTTGAGGAACCGATATTTTTAGGTAATATCTAATGCAATATCTGATCGGTAACACTATTTACGAATCTGAAATCAGTATGCAAAATGAAGTATGCAGTATGAAAAATTGAGCAATTTTTTTATTATCATTATTTTTTAAAAAGGGAAGTTCTTATACCCGATGCTCTGTTATTCCGTCAAATGTTCAAGGTGATCTTCATTTTGCTGCAAACAATAGTAAATTTACAATAGTAATTGCCAACTAAATCAGAACGCAGTATGATGAAGAGAACTTAGCATACTGATTTCAGATTCGTAAATAGTGTTACCGATCAGATATTGCATCAGATATTACCTAAAAATATCGGTTCCTCAAATCGTGAGGTTGAGGCTGTCAATAAGATAATCTCAACTCGGATAATAATCAAGAGTAGAACGGCGTTTTCGGAATTGAAAGCGTAGCAGATATCCCTCTTGCCAACTTGGAGTGCCAGGAATTAGAGAAATACAATTATTCTTGCGTTTTCCATTTTCAGATAGAGAAATGTCAAAAATGTCAACCGCCCTTACCCCATCAGGATATACCATGTTTTTTTGGCTCACCAAGTTTGTGGGTAAAAATTGCTTAATTTCTCTTTTCTTCTTTTTTGAGGATGAGGACCTTGAACATTTCTAGAGCATCCCAAAGGAGGAGCGCTTTTTCACATCGGCTTCATTTTTTGACAGCACACTTAATCCTGTGCATGTGATGTCGCATACTCCAACGATTGAAGGCGTCCCGCTTGACAACTTTAAAGTCAGCAAAGTATTGCTCTTACTTGGCCAAATAAAGGGAAAAAAGTTGATACCATTGATTTCCTTAAACTAGAGGGTATTTGAAAGATAACAGTTTCTGGAATTTTCATTATTCGCGTTTCCTCAAATTTGCCGCCATGTTGAATTTTCCGAAATTTTATTTTGAAACAATGCCATCCAAACTTGTGACAACGTCAGTTGTTTTTCCTTGCCTTAAAGGGCACTTTTCAAACTTTTCATTCCAGGTTTGTTTTTGTTTTTTCGGTAATTGGGAGCTCAACGGTGATTTTTTAAAAAGTGGTCAATTTAAAATTTTGACCGGCGGTAACTTTTGAACGAGTGAACCGATTTTAATTTTATTTGCGTCATTTTTCTTGTCTTTTTAAGTTCTTTTTAACCATGTCTAAAAAAATGGGGGTTGCTATTTGAATTTTGAAAGTTGCCCCCCCTTGGGCCCCCCCAGGGGGGTCCACCAAGGAAAAACCCCCCATCGAAAAATTTCCCCCTCTGGATGATGAAGAATGCCACAAACCGCGACCTTCTATCTTTTTTTGTTCAAAAATTATACCCACTTTTCAGTTACTTTACGGACACCCGGTATATAAAATATGTAAACTTCATTACGTATACTGTTAACTTATGTACTAAGCAAGACATAACATATTATGATGACTTGCTCCGACACCACCCGGTAAATAGGCACTGCGTTCTATTTTGACGTGATGTCCCCACCCCACAGTCCGACAACCAAGTGCGTTCTATGAAACTTATTCTTTGAAGCTTCTGGGTTCCATCCATTATGTTTAAATTATCCTTGCCGCACGAAAACACACGTACACAAGGGCTCTTGCACGCATTCAATTACTCAATCATTACCAGAACCGAAGAAAATTTAAATCAAAGGGTTGATTACGATTGTCCAATTTAAGATTCTTCAGGTTGTAGGCCTAGCCCACGTAAAAAATAACTGCTAAATTCACTGGCCCTGTTCCATTATGCTCATTTGCTCTTCCATGATTCCGATGGTCCTGCCACTTTAACGCCGGTCGGCAGAGGAAGCTGAGGAAATTGTTGACTTGATGGAGATGATGTATAAGAGAGATGTCACTTTCAGTTTCATTAACCGACTGAAGATAATGAAAATCCATAGGCGGATCCCAAGAGGGGGGGGGGGCGTAGGTGGCTTCCCCCATTCCCCGTTCGCCCGTGGCCGTAAATGGGTGATTTCGCGATGAGAGGAATAGTCGTGTCGCCGTGGGTTATATACGACCTAGGGTAAAACGATTGAAACCCAAGTTGATAAATCAATAGGAATGAGGTCCCTGCACTTATCTTTGCTAAAAAATATAAAAAATGATTATTATATTAAATAATATGAGACTTTAAGGCTGGAAAAGTCCGGTCGGTTACGCGTCACCAACCCCGATATTGAAGCAAAAGAGCAATTTTCGGTAGTAAATCAGTACTTGTTCATGGATTCTTTGGCAGTATTTGCAGCAAAGAGACTCTAATGTTCAAGAAAATTGCCATTTTGAACTGAAATGTTTCTTTTTAAGCGAGAAAAGTCATTAGAAAGGATGTCGCCACATTTGGCAACGTATATTCGCAGTTGTATTAAGTGTAGTGATTATGTCGCCAGATGGAGCCAGGAGTTTTAAAACTGTCATCAAATTATTCGCTGAAGTCTTCTTGTCCAAATCATTACCTACTGATAAGCCGGTTTCTTTACAATGAAACCTCTAATTTTTATGAAAATCGGTGATGTTTAGGTCTGTAGCACTAATTACACACTACACGAAATCCTCAATTTAATATCGTTAAACTAACAGGAAGTTCCCAAAGTTTAGAAAACTTTTCAGGTAGCATAAATTTCACCTAATATATCAAAAATTGCCAACTTTCATCATTTGTATCATCTTTTATTGCACATTTTCAAGTGTCGGTTACGTAACCGACACAATTTGACAGGTCCGCCACGTTTGCGTGGACCTCCAGCAGTCCCACGGGAAGACGCTAATAGATGTGATTCAATGGCTTGTTTGTCAATCATTATAACTTTGTACTGAACCCTGCTGAAAGTGAGTGTAATGTTAGCATATTGATAGCAATGTGCTAGTATTAAGTTTTCAAGCATAATACTGAGTAACGTAATGTTAGCAATATGTCGGTGTCGGTACTATACCAGCTATATAAGAGAATTAAGTTCGTTAGTGATACACTAAATGATTATATCCTAGCCATATGTGTGTTATTTGTTAGCATTAAGTTGGTCAGCATTATACTAGTATTACACTCAGCAGTGTAATGCTAACCATATACGAGTTATATGTTAGCATTAAGCTTATCAGCATTATACTAGTATTATACTCAGCAGTGTAATGCTTACCATATAAGTACGAGTTATATTTTAGCATTAACTTAGACGGCAATAAACGAGTATTACACTCAAAAGTGTAATGCTAAGCATATGCGAGTTATATGTCAGGATTAAGTTGATCGGGTAGGTATCACAATCCAGAGTCATAGAATAATAACTAGCTGACGAAGCTAGCGAAGCTATTTATTATTCTATGCCAGAGTGTTATACTACTTAGGGGTTATGTATGGGGTAGTGTTGTACAATGAGTTATGTATTTACCTATAAATTATAGGTTAATATTAATAACTATAGGGGGTGCGCCCCCCGACCGCAACGCGACCCAAACCCTCACGACGCTTCACGCCTTCTACGGTCCGCTTGCGAACCCCTCGTGGGTTAATGCAGATAGAGTAAGCTGATTCATAGGGACTAAGTATATCTTATCGGTTGCCAAAAGCGATTTTCCAAACTACGAAAGGAAATGAAATATATAGGTACAGGAAAATGGAAAATTAATAATAATTTCCCAGAATTATTGAGAAAGTCAATGATAATGACACTGATTAGATTTCTTGAGGAAGTCAGTTATGTAGGTATTTTTCAAATCCTGCAATGACACCTGTAAATTTAAGTTCATCCTGAAATTTCAGGAAAAGTGAGTGCTTTCACTAAAATTACTTTTTTTATTTTTCTGTTACTGCTAAGGAGAATGCTGAGGCATTAAACAAATGGGCATAAAATAAAACTAAAAAAGCAAAGGCTCATTGTACAAGGATGTTAAGAAAAATGACTTCTTCGCAAGAATGTAGGTAATCCTCAAATTAAAGAAACTGTCAGTAAGACCAACACTCTACCATTTTCCTTTAAATATAATTGTTAGAAATATGAAGTAAAGAAGTGTGTTTTATTGTTTTATTTTCTCATTGGAAAAAGGCATTGTGAACAAAACAATTTACAATTTCAAATTCCATGTATTTAGAAAACATCAGCGTGCATATACACATGGCAATAAAACACGTTTCTCTCATTATGGGAATTAACTTTAATCCTTATCTAAACTACAATAGCACTCTGTAATGTACAAACGATCATTGCATTATTTCATGAGCATACAATATTGATATCAAATGACATCGATACGGAAACAAAAATTTTTTCAGCTTTTTACTGCTGAGCGTATAACTGGTTCAGTGCCAGTGTAATGCTAGCATTATACTAATGAGTGTATAACTGTGTGATAAGTGTTTACCAGTCACGACCACTAGATGGTGCCGTACTCTTCAATGTGCGATTCCCGTTTTCTCTGGGCCCAAGCCTGCCTCGGATGAATGGTTTTTGTCTCGTTATTCTTCTCACTTGTTACGGTGTTTATGATTTACTTCTAGAGATTTCACTTTTCTTTTAATATTTATATTTGATAAGTTAGAAGCGGTTAAAAGTTGCGCTCTCTTTTTCACAGCCTCATATCAATATACTTGTCTCCCCAGTGGTTGCAATGATGCCGTTAACAAGAACGAACCCAGAGAAAGTCTCACTGTGGCATAAGGGCGCAAGGCGCCCCCGCCCTCTCTCATCGGCCCCAGCGCCACCCCCGAGGGGCCATCCTTAAAAGGACGGCTGCGCATAGTTATTTGGGGATGTGCTAGCTAGCATAATGCTAATGCGCACATAATTAGTGAAGTGTCAAGATAATACTCCTGAGTGTAGAATTAGTATAATGCCAGTGTAATGCTAGCATTACACTCGTGAGTATCATTAATATAAACTTCGAAGGATTCAGACTTTCAGCGATTCTACCTTTTTCTATTTCACTCGAGGGGAAGTGTCCCCTCCCCGACTCTCTTCCCCAACCGGTGACTGACGCTGCGCTGTGCTGAATGGTTCAGCCTGAACCTTTCCCCTACGTCTGACCGTTCCCCACTCCTCTGTCATCAATCGAACCATGCCACCGCTTTTACGTATTGTCGCTCGCCCGCCCAGGTACCTACCGGCCAGCGGTCATTTGATGATAAATCTCGCTCATGCTCCTACGCAGCTACGCATTGATTACGCCAGCGAATTACTTTCCAAATAATTAGAATTTCTTCGATTATAGTTTTCTTTATTTATTCGACGGTATTTTTTCTCTGTTCTACTGTGATTTCCTTGGTTCTCTACTGTGTTTGACTGTGTTGAAATTTATATTAATACTCGCACGGAGAAAAAAACTTCGTGCATGGGACCCGACGTTGAGATCATATGAATCTCTTAAAACTTGAGGTCCAGCTGCCGAAATTCGGGTCAGAAATCTGAAACACTTCGGTATGCACCGAGTACTTCAGATGTGTGACCTGAAACCTTCGATATATACCGAACTACTTCAATTGTCTGACCCGAACTTCGGCAGATGGACCTTAACTTTTCGGATGCGTGATCCGAAAACTTCAGAGATCCATATGATCTCAGCTTCGGGTTCTATGCACAAAATTTTTTTCTCCGTGTTTCCTTTTAGGGCACGCAACTAAAATTTCAGTAAATTTTTTCAGAACAGTAAAAAAAAAAAGTGGCTAACAATGGTTCCTCACCTTTTCGTGGTGTTGGCTGTTTTTACTAAGTGGGAACCGTCCATTTTAAGATATAGTCTACTTCTTGCCCTGTCATTATTATTCTACAAGTTAATTGTGGAGTGAGAATTTCATAATGTTTTCTATGAAATCTTCAAAAGATAGTGATTAAAAATTTGCAACTACTATAAAATCCGAATGCCGAATGTCACTCGCGTAGCGAGTGACCGGGGGTCCAGGGGGCGTAGCCCCCGGCTAGGCGTGACGGGCGCGCGAAGCGCGCCCAGAGGCAGCCGCAGCTAGTATAGCTAGTATAATTCTAACTATATACTCGTGAGTGTATAACTAGCATAATGCTAGGTAGTTATAGACTCGAGAGTGTATAACTAGTGTAATGCTAGCATAATGCAATTCTGTGTGCAAATCACATTATGCTAGCTATACACTCACGAGTGTAATGCTAGCATTTCACTCATTTTTAGCAGGGAATCAAAATAGTTCGTGCCAAAGCTGGAAATAAGAAGTTTAATACCTTTAAAATGAGTTAATGAGATGAGTGAAAATTGGTGCACTTTTATTTTCAACACGTTGCACATTTTAGCCATTCCTGAAATCGTGAAATCACCCAAATAACTAGGAAGACAAGGGGAAGTAAGAAACAAGGAAGGAACGGAGGAAAGAGAAAGGAAAGACGCTTGTGTTTGGTAATAAGTTATGACGAAATTAAATCAACTTGAATATTTAGATGCGTTAAAATTTCGACAATTTTCTAGGAGAAGTCCCCCGGACTTCCCTCCGCCCCTCCCCTCGTTCGAAGTGTCTAGATCCACCTAAGTCAAAATCTTTCTTCTCTACCGGTAGCTGCTGCTGCTGCTGCTGTTCTGCTTAACGATATATGAATGAAAGTTGCTGTCATCCCAGGTAGAAGGCAGGCAAAATTTTCAGAACGGCGAATCTCGTCGAGTTGGCGTCGATAAGTCAGATTTTAAGAATTAATTTGGACATGTTCTAATATCCTAATGAATAAGTTGCAAGTTAAGCAAGTCACTATTTACTCAAAACATGATGGAATAGAATTTTGGATAGGTACCTTTTTCAATCAACAATGTTCCAGAACTGCAAACTTAAACTTATCACTCCCATTTGGTTTAACTTCCTTTTGCATCCTTGTAATTCGAAGTCCTTAGTGTCATGTTTGTGAATAATGAAAAATGCGTGTTAGAGAGGACAAGAACAATGTCTTGTATTCATAAGACAGCACGATGATGCCACATGAAACGTATATTGAAGAAGGGATGGATCCAACATGGAGAATCCAGAGGAGGGGTCACGTGTCCACAACACGGGTATAGCAAATATGAACTACCACTACATCTCCCTCTCAAAATTAAAATGCTTGCATTTGGGCTTAGTCTCTGATTCGTGCGGGTATATTCACTGCTTTGCCACAGCGAGTTGTGGATACACTGTTATTACATTTCGCGGTTGGGTCGACAAGAGATGATTGTACATTGGAATTGACAGCAGGTGTATCATGTTTAATACCATTGTGTACTTGGTCATTAGTTAAGTTAGAATAATAGTCTTGAAGAAATTCATTTTCATCATTTGATTTAAAAATATGTTTAAGGCATCGTCTAATTCTTTCAATTATAGAAACATCGAAAAGTTCAATGACATAGGACCGTGGGCGATCCGCAAGCTAGGCTTATTATCTTCCCTTGATGTGAACGCCCTTTGTCTTGAACCAATACGTGCTTGAAGGAGTTTTGTTCCTTGGTCATAATACAATTTTTGAGTCGCCTGGTCTGTAATTAGTTTTTTGAACATAAAACTTCTTGCGTCGTCGCCTAGATAATTTTTTGGAGAGGAAAAAATTGACTTGAGTGAACGATTAAAGAGTATTTGAGCAGGCGAGGGTTGATCAGGACCCAAAGGGGAGTCTCTGTTGTCTAATAAAGCAATAGATGAATCAGTGTCGCTGTTGGCTGCTTTTTTTTAAACAATGTATTAATTATACCAACATGTCTCTCTACAGTACCATTACTTTCCGGATACAGAGGGCTTGAGGTTTTATGAGAGAATTGCCAAGTCTTAGAAAAGTTTTTAAAATATGCGGAGTCAAAAGACGGTCCGTTATCAGAGTAAAGAATTCGGGGATTGCCATGACGATCAAACTTGCTTGTAAGATATTTGACAACAGTTTCTGAATACATGTTTTCAAGTAAAGCAACTTCAGGGTACTTGGAGAATTTCTCAACAAGGATGTAGGTACGGTTTGCCTGGTAGGAAAAATATGTCTGCAGCAAGGTATTGCCACGGTTCAAAAGTAGCCTTGTACAGAAGCATTGGCTCTTTTGAATTTCTGCTACTCACTTTTATGCATACTTCACATTTAGATACTAGGTCAGTGATTTGAGTGAATTGTTGGACCAATAAAATCTAGCTCTTCCTCGAGCTTTGGACTTTTCTATGCATAGATGGGGTAAATGAATTTTCTGTAAAATTTCTTTACGTGGAGAGCTGGGAAGAAAAATTTGCATATTTCTATAGACTAGCTCATCAAAAATACACAGTTCATCTTTGATTGGCCAGTATGGTTTTTTACAATCACGGGCTTCTTTTGAGTGTTCAGGTCAACCATTTATGATAAATGATTTGATCAACCTAAGGGTTTCATCTTTCTCAATCTCAGACTGAAATAGTGCATACTTTTTATCAGTCTTGTGTAGATTGTCTTTGATCATGGATATTTGGATTTCTATTTCTTCATCGTTTCAATAGTTTTGCTCCATTAAATCTGAGGTGATACAATAATTAACATCAATGGTTCATATGCTCTAGATAAAGTATCAGCAATAACAAGTTGTTTGCCTGGTTTATACCAAACCTTTAAGTCAAAATTTTGTAACCTCAGTCGCATGCGTTGAAGGCGGAAGGGACATTTGTCAAAAGGCTTTTTGAATACACTTTCAAGAGGTTTGTGATCATTTTCTATTTGAACTGTTTTGCCATATATGAATTGATAAAATCATTCACAGCCAAATACAATTGAATTCAGCTCTTTTTTAATCTGTAAATAACGATTTTGAGTTTTCGTCAGTGCTTTAGATGCAAATAGGTAAAGAATCTTATCTTGCATGAGACAAGCACCAACGCCTACAGAGCTACTATCAACTGAGACAGTTACGTACTTTTTTTGGTCATAGTATTGTAGGAGTTTGGCATCTACAACTGCTTTTTTAATGTCCTTAAAGGAGTGCTCTTGAGATTGACTCCATGACCATTGAGTTTCAACTTTTATTAATTCTCTGAGTGGAATAAAGAGAATGTGAGATCTGATAAATTTGGAATGAATTTGGCTAAATATTTTACAAAACCTAAGAATCTTTGGCGATCTTTTACACTTGTTGGAGTAGGCATACTTTGAATGGCAAAAATACGTGCTGGATCTGCAGATAAATCTAACGCTTAAAAATTTTCCCCATGAATTTACGTTCTCTGACACATATTCTACTCTTAGCTAAGTTGAATAAAACTTCCTTGTCAGCTGATCCTTCATACACTTTATCTAGACATTGATCATGCTCTTTTTTTGTTTTTCCCCGGGTAATAATTTCATCAATATGAATAAGGACACCCTCCAAACCATGAAATGTTTGTGTAAATCCTTTACTAAATGATTCAGTACTTACATTCAGGTCTAAAGGTAGTCTTGGGTAGCGAAAGTTGCCGAATGGGGTTCTAAATGTTGTTAAGTAAGAGCTTCCTCCCGTAAGCTCAATCATGTGAGAGCCTTCCGATGCATTTACTGCACTAAAATATGATGCATTTGGCATATGTGTAATAATACTTTCAAATGTGGGTATTTGGAAATTTTCCTCAAGAAGACAGGCATGTAATTGTGCTGGGTCTAAACAGATTCTCTTTGCTGTGTCAGATATTTTAACAACAACAACGAGACTCACGAATACGCACGGAGAGGATCAATGATTTCTTGATTGGTTAGGTTGTTCAATTCTGTTTTTACCAATCCCAAGAGTTTATGGGAAATTCTTCTGCAGGGTATTGACTTACCGACAGAATTTGGTTTTGAACTTTAACTCGTACTTCTTTTAATTTACCAATGCCTTTGCATAAGAATTTACACTTTTCGGGTATTTTTGATAGAGCATCAACAGTGCTGATTCTTTCTTTTACTTGCGTTGCCTTCATTTATGAGTTTGAGCGTGCGACCTAATTGTAGAATTAAAATTGGAGTCGCATTTTTAAGTAACTTTTGGAATGTAAAAAACAAGATCGTGGGTTTTGTTTTGTTTATTTATACATGGAAAGGTGCCTGTTCCTTGCATTCGGATTGGTGATCCATCATAATTGCTGAATTTACCTACCGACACTTTCATTCAGACAAATACAGGAATTTTGGCTGCACATGATTAACTCTAATCCCTCTTCAGCGATTCGATCAACTCTAGCCCCTGCGTCTATCTTAAATGTTACCTCATTGTTAAAAATAGTAAGAGTGTAATTAAAATCTTAGCTTTGAGAATTAATTGAATTATTGGAGACCACACCGACGAATACTCCATTTTGATCTTATCCCCCATCACTCTCACTTTCACCTACATAATGCTCACTAGCAGAACGACAACACGCGAATAATGTCCCATTTTCTGACAATTGTTGCACTTAGCTGATCTACCTGGATATCTGTAGTGATAAGCCTCATAACCATAATGATCACAGAGTTCAGAAAGTTGTTCTTTTTTAGATGTTGTGTCCGATGCGTTGCCATAGTTGGAGCTAAAGCTGTTCGGTGCGTTGTGATGTCTATTTCATGGATGATTGTTGCCTTGATTTTGTTTCTCACTGGGATTGTTTCCGTTGGTCTCCAGTCGTTGAGAGCCTCTGCTGTTGTTGCGAACTTGATTTGATCGATTACGTTGTTGAATGGATGGTTTGAGAATAGTGGTTGCTGTGAAGAATGGCTCGGTTGCTGATTTCGGGCGAGTTATATGTCTTGATTGCATGAATGTCTTTAGTGCCTTCTGACTGAAAAAGTTTGGGTTGATTCATCGTTAACTCAAATGTATTACATAATTCAACTGCTTTGGTTGGATCTAATTTCGATTCTCCTAGGAGTTGCTTCTGTAGGTTTTTATGAAGTACTCCGTGTACAAGCCGGTCTTTGAGCACACTATCTTTTTAGTTGTCAAAATTGCATGTTGCTGCCAAGGTTTTCAAAGCCGTTTTGTATTCTATGAGTAACTCTCCTTCTCGTTGGCTTCTTAAGAATAATTTATGTCTGCGGAACACAGAAATCTTCTAACTTCTTAAGTATAAGATCTGGATCTTCCATCTGTTAGGTTGAGAGTTTTTAATTTTTCTTGTGCCTCCCATCCAACAATATGGAGTAATAGGCCTGCGTGAACAGTGGGCTCTTTTTTTCGGCCCCTGAGGCCTGCAGATAGATCTGGAAGTCTTCCTTCCAACATTTAAATTTTTCAAAAACATTACCTTCGAATGAAAGGTGAGGGGGTGGTGGTAGGAATTCATCGTGTGCCTAGGTTCAGGTTTGTAGTGATTCACACGCAGACGCAGTATTCGTGCTAACGGAGGAATTCGAGCCCGCGTATTACCGAACCTAACCTAACCTAACCTAACCTAACCTAACCCGTACGCGTATTTTCGAACTCGATACATGTGATTCATGATAAAGTTCCGTCAACGTCACTTCATTTGTCAATAGATCGTTCGTCAGATGGCAACAAGGAAGCAAGGGTCAAAAACCGCGAAAAAAAGCCAATTTATACTCTTTTTCCAAAGTTCGGCACCCTCCCTTGAACGTGCGTTCAATTTTGTCGTGAACAAAATAACACAAAGCAGCAGTTTCATAGGAAAGAGCCATGCACAAAAAGGGCCAAAAACGGCCCATTTTTGGGCCCTCGAAATTGGGGTCGAAGTGAGGTTTTTTTTCATCCTGAGGGTGACCCTTTACACATACTAAAATTTCAGATTGAGTATACGCACCGTTTTCGAGTTATGGGAGGGCAAAGTCCCCGATTTTCACCCATTTTTGCAGGTGTTTTAATGTCGAACTCCGGCTGTTACGAGGTACCAGATCTAGATATTGAAGCGCGGTTTGCGGTGATTTGTTCTGCTATTCCTGTAGTATTTTTCCACATCTTTCACAAAGCCCCAAATGGTTTTTCGGGGGGCGGGGAGGGGGGCTTTATTCATACTATCATGACAGTTAGCGCAACTTACTGACTTTACTTTGTTCTCTTCTCTCCACGCCGAGGTCACGATGGTATTTTCCGTTGGGGATTTTTCTTCTTCTTCACATTTTACCATTTTTCATGTCCTCCCCCTCTTTTCCCTTTTTTACTTCCTCCCCCGCAATCCAAACACTTCCTCTCAAGTGCTTCTTCCTGTAAGGCAGATACGACGGGGTCATAAATGGGGGATTCTTTTCCTTTCATTACGATTGATAAACTTTGACCCAACTTACTTCTCCCTTACAGGGCCCTCCTTACCCCTGTATTATCCCCTCCCCCCTGCCTGCTCCACGCCGCGCTCTGCTCCGAAGTATATTGCTCCCTCCGCAGCAGAAATGACAATGTTTCTCGCAAATAATGTTTTACTTATGTTCAGGTACTGAAATACTGAATACATGGGAGCCACCCTCCTACTCTTCTCCATTATTTCCCCTCTTCTTCCTCTTCCCCTTCCCCTCTTGTTTGTCCCTCTTTTGCCTTGTTCTCTTTACTTTTCACTTTTCTTCTACTTTTTACTCCTTTTTTGTGGGAGTAATATGGTCATGCGAAGAGAAAGTGGAAGAGAATGCACCTTGGAAAGAATAAATCAAACATAGAAGTGGAAAGAGAAACGTGAAAAATATGAATAAGAAACAATTCTTCACAGGAAAAATCGTCATTTCTGCTGCGGAGGGAGGAAAATACTTCAAGTAAAGTGGAGCGGGCAGGGGGGGGGGGATAATACAGGGGTAAGGAGGGCCCTGTAAGGGAGAAGTAAGTTGGGTCAAAGTTTATCAATCGTAATGAAAGGAAAAGAATCCCCCATTTATGACCCCGTCGTATCTGCCTTACAGGAAGAAGCACTTGAGAGGAAGTGTTTGGATTGCGGGGGAGGAAGTAAAAAAGGGAAAAGAGGGGGAGGACATGAAAAATGGTAAAATGTGAAGAAGAAGAAAAATCCCCAACGGAAAATACCATCGTGACCTCGGCGTGGAGAGAAGAGAACAAAGTAAAGTCAGTAAGTTGCGCTAACTGTCATGATAGTATGAATAAAGCCCCCCTCCCCGCCCCCCGAAAAACCATTTGGGGCTTTGTGAAAGATGTGGAAAAATACTACAGGAATAGCAGAACAAATCACCGCAAACCGCGCTTCAATATCTAGATCTGGTACCTCGTAACAGCCGGAGTTCGACATTAAAACACCTGCAAAAATGGGTGAAAATCGGGGACTTTGCCCTCCCATAACTCGAAAACGGTGCGTATACTCAATCTGAAATTTTAGTATGTGTAAAGGGTCACCCTCAGGATGAAAAAAAACCTCACTTCGACCCCAATTTCGAGGGCCCAAAAATGGGCCACTTTGTGCATGGCTCTTTAACGAGCTCTAATTTTGAAAGTTACTAATTTTGTCGTTATATCAATTCTTCGCGTATAATAGACCATATTCCACCAAACAAACCAATTTAAGGTCATTTTTGCAAAATTTGGCAATTTTTTCGTGGAAAGTTGAAATTTGGATTCAGCGTTGAGAATTACATAGGAATCATTGAAAACGTTACTTTCCGGGATTTTTTCAGGCTCGTCTTCTTTGCCTGGACTACCCTATACTATGAAAACATCAGAAATCAAAACCTGTAGGTTAATACCTCGTGTCAAAAAAAAAGATTACATCTTAGCTGCTGCTGTGCTACACCTGAGACACACACAATGGTATCTCGCCGAAAGAAATGAAACACCTTGTAAGCACAAAAAAGCTGGAAAGGTAAGAGAAGGTTGACAAAACAACTGTGAGAATATAGGGTTGAAGTGCAACAAGGGCACTGTCAGACAGCGCTAATCATTGCTAAGCAATTAAGATGTTGAACAGTTTCTATCAAGATTGACTAAAAAAAACACTAAATTCCCATTTTTATTATAAAGAAAAATCTTGCGGATTCTTTATTCAAGAAAATAAAATGGTTCTGTCGAATATGAACTATGAAAATATGAACTCGCATTCACATTCAAATTCTGATACAAATTTTGATCCTAGTTTTAAGTCAAATTCTAATAACTCGAAGCTAAATATGAACTTGTATTCAAATTCCTGAACAACCAATATAACCTAACCAATATAACTTCCTCGAAATAAACTGAACTCTGATTCGCATTCAAATTCTAACTCAAATGTTGAGTCTAATTGTTATTCAGATCCTCCAGAATGTGATCTCATTCCAAAAGAAGGTCAAAAACTCATTTTTAATAATTTAAATAGGTAGAATCTTGAGGAAAATAAAAATAAAAATAGTTTTAATCAAATCGAAACTCTTATTTTTTTACCAAACTTTGCATCAAACTTCATGGTCTGAAGATTCGAGCAAACGTACATCTAGTACTAGTAAACATAGCATAGATAAATCAATCACTAGTAAGCCTAGCATGGATAATCATAGCATAGATAAGCATAGTATAGATAATCTTTCCAACACTCTGAACTTAACTGAGAATACTAATTTAAACTATACTTTTTCGCCTGATCCTTCCATCAATTCAAGAACTATTTCCATGTGTCCAAATGCTCATCTTAGATCTACAAATTCTACCTTTGAACTCACCAAGTCAATGTTAAATCTTGATCTTAAATTTTGAGTGAACAACTCAAAGTCATTACATTTAGATTCGAGTTCAAACTATTCTCTTGAAATTCAACATTTTATCGAACCTGTGTATCCTGAGATTTCTCCATCTGCTACAAAATCTTCTGTTAGCTCTTCATCTAATATGAAAAAAATTGACCCAAAACCAGGATCAAAATTTATATCAGAAGTTGAATGTAAATGCGAGCTCATATTTGACTTAAAATTATTAGGATTTTATATTATTTTTGAGTGAAAACTAGGATCATTATTTGTATCAGAATTTGGGTAATGTAGCATCGCATCCATGATATTGGACTCCATGCTCAGCTATATGATATTCGGTTGCTCATCATGTCCAAGATCTTGGACTCCATGCTCACTTTAATTACGGATAATTTTTTCGAAAAAGCGAGGTGAGCATAGCGTCCAAAATTGTGGGACGTAGGTATTCTCCGACCATATAGGAGCATGGGGTCCAAAAATTTATTAAGACAATTTTGGTGAAATAAAGACAAAAAAATATGTTCTCGAAAAAAATTTTGCATTGCTTAGGTTGGGTTAGGTAAGGTTAGATTAGGTTAGGTTAGGTTAGGTTAGGTTGGGTTAGGTTAGGTTAGGTTAGGTTAGTTTAGTTCAGGTTAGATTGGATAAGCGAAGTATACGATTTTCTATCATGATGAACTTTAAAACTAAGGAAGGTCTACTTGCTTTTGGACTCCATGCTCAAGAAAAGAAGTGAGAAGTTTAGCGATGAGCATGGAGTTCAAGATCTTGTACGAGATGAGCAGGTAAGTATATCAAGGATGAGCATGGAGTCCAACATCTTGGACGCGATGCTACATAATCAGAATTTGAATGTGAATGAGAGTTCAAAATTTGAATTTGAGGAAGCGAATGACTTAAAAATAGGTCTAAAATTTGAATTAGTATTTAACGGATGATTTGGAGTTTTAATAAAATGAGAATCAGGATTTGATGTTTTGAATCAGGAACAAAAATAGAAGTAGAGTTAGAGATAGACTTTGAAAGTAATTCGAGTTTTGATTCATATTTGTAGCTTGATAAAAAGCTATGTTCCTATTTGGACATGCATATTGTGAGTTAGAAATTACCGATTCTTTCGTCTGCTTTTGCTTGTTTACAGCTTCCATAAAGATTTCTAAATTTTCAAATGAGTTTTCAGGAATTTTATTTTTAATAACTGGTGGCAACTGATTTTCTTTACTTAAATAATCGCGAATGTTTTACGTAACGATTTCAATTCTATCCCCCCATTTTTAACGTCTTTAATCACGAATTTTTTACGTTAAGTTCTCCGACTCTGATTTTTAACGAGTTCTTTTACGTATACATCCTTCCCTCTCGTAAAATTTACCAGTTTTAATTTTTATTTTTTACGACTTACCAGTTTTAATTTTTATTTTTTACGACTTACCAGTTTTAATTTTTATTTTTTACGACTTACCAGTTTTAATTTTTATTTTTTACGACTTACCAGTTTTAATTTTTATTTTTTACGACTTCTATTGCAAGATGTGCTAATAGGATATTACATGGCTAAAATTTGGAGCCAATTTTGGAATTAAAAATCGAGAGACTACTTGTTCTCAAAGCAAATGAGACTCATTCAAATTAATGATAGTTTCCCATGATAAAATAAATTATCCATAATTGTCTCTGTCACCCTCGCAAAATGAGGGAATAATATCACTTAGAAAATTTGATGAGTTATCACACCTACTGCACACATGGAAAGAGTGATTTCGATGACCTTTGGGGAATATCCTCTTCTTCTTGGGACGGTGGGGCCTTAGGCAAGTAGGTCCAGAAAATATCCTACTTCAGTAAAATTGTCCGCGGTGAAAAGAGGTCCGTTTTCCAAGGGAGTGGTCCTTTTTCCGACTGCGCCGAAGTGTGGTATGCCGCGGGCTGGATAGTGGATACGACCAAAAAGTAAACAACAAATGAATCCGAACTATATAGGTATATTAATGTAGACAAACAAAACAAGCAGAGGAAGGCTCTGAAGAAAATGGCATCTAGCTTCTACTAGCGCCGGAATAAGAGTGACCTCGGTCGAGTCGGCCAAAAGGGTGATGATTTGTCTAGAGCTGGAAGGCGATGATGTAAGATAGTGGAGGGTGAAAGTATAATGGTGATTAGGCCGAGCTCTGGCCGGTGATTAGATAGAGAGTGAAATGGCCAGAATCTGGTGATATGACGTAAGAAGAGAAAGAATGTGGATAGGTATATCAATAGTAACGGAAAGAGTCCATAGGTATATGAGATAGGGCAGGAACGCAACACAACAATACTATTAAAAAAACGCAACATGTAGACAAAATAAATCATTTAAATAATCGATACAAATTTATTATTTTTCTTCGTATTACAAAAAATTGATACCTAAAGTACGTATTTTTTTAAATTATTATTTTTTTTCTATATTTTGCGTTTTTCCGATAATAATGTTAAAGCTAGGAGAAGCTCTAAATTAATAATAATTAAAACTTGGCGTTTATTTTGTGGGACATCACTGTATTTTCGGGCGACGAATGTTTCTATTTTTAGCTTGGCGGTTCATCTTTACATGAAACTGTTTTTGATGAGATATCGTGGGGTTTTTCGCTGAAGTTCACAGATGAATAAAAAGAAAATAACATCCAGATATTTTCAGATAAATTTTTTTTCAAATGAAGCGATGTTTGAAAACCTTAGGAATTGTTGATAGGTTTTTGATTAGCATTGAAAGTTGTGTAGAAAATGTAACTTAGCTACTTAACACTTTCAAAGCGAAGCTTTAAATATATAGACGTTCAACATTATTGTTACCATTCACAAACGATGTCACGTAGTGCGTGTTCCTTAAAGTCAATTTGATCAGCTCCTCTTTAATGTCCTGATAGACAGTGTGAGCGGCATTGATATACAGGGTGGCCCAGACCTACCGTACCAGGCCTTTTTTTCGGTTAATTTGGGTCGCACGAAGTTCAGGATCGCGGGGGTGAATATGGAATCGACCCCAAGGAATCCGAATTTCATGGTCCTAGAGCCCCCCAGGGGGTCTCTGAACTTTTAAATTTAACCGGTGTGGAGATTACCCCCGTGTCCCATTAGAAAAGTGTCTGAGGACAAGGGGACCCTCAAATTTGGATTCCTTGGGGTCGATTACCTATGAATACACATTTTTTCCGACTCTCCACGTCAATTTAACGAACTTGATTTTTTTTGAAAGGGGGCTGTGTCCCCCGCCTTTAGGGGTCGGTATTTTGGACCCGGATGGTTCGATTTTGGACTTCTTGGTGTCGATTCAGGTTAAAGATTTCCGTACGTTCTGATTCCGATGAAATAATTTCGAAATTTTGACATTAACCCTGACTTTTGAAGTACGGACCCCCCTTTTACCCCCCAAGGGCCGCCAGGGGGGCTCTAGGACCATGAAATTCGGTTTCCTTGGGGTCGATTCCCTATTCATCCCCGCGATCCTGAACTTCGTGCGACCCAAATTAACCGAAAAAAAGGCCTGGTACGGTAGGTCTGGGCCACCCTGTAGTAATAGTTATTAGCAGGCTGTCTGGTCATGTTCGTCTGGTTTGATTGTAGATTTAGCAGAATGATAATATTTGCACAATAATCAAAGCAATTTCTGTCATCAGGGCTTGCCTTTGGTTGCAGTGTACGGTTAGCCACAAATCAAAGTGAACAATAAATCCCACCCAATGACAGAGATCAAGTATAACTCATTGGGGAATTTGTGACAGTGGTACCAAAAAATAGGGTAGGTGGGGGTAAAAGGCCGCATTTTTCCGTTTCGGCCGTTTGTCCGCCGCAGTACCGCGTGAAAATCTGTGGAATGTGGTAAAATATGTGCTGAAGACCCTTAGGCAAAAAATGGCACGCTTTCCAGAATTTTAAAAGCATTTTCGAATTTTTTATGAATTTTTTTCAAAAATTTCGTAAGTGCGGCTTTTTGCCCGATAAATGGGGAAAGAGGCCGCACTTCCGGAAAAGTTCGTAAAAATTTCGGAAATGCATCAAAATTCTGGAAAGTGTGCCATTTCATGCCTGAGGGTCTATAGTTGATATTTTACCATATATTTCCAGAATTTCCATGCGATACGGCGGCTAACAGACGGCCACAACGGGAAAGTGTGACCTTTTGCCTCCACCTACCCTACATTTTAGGATCCTCGGTAATTATTAATAATATTTAGTAAAATATGTAGTGAAAGATTTAGTATAGGTAGTTAGTAGTTGATAGATTAAGTATTAGTGCTATTTTAGTGAAGGCGGCGTGCGGCCTTTTGCCCCATCGGACCTGCGGCTTTTTGCCCCATTTGATGACGTAGGTAACCATAACCTCAAAATTCAAAAACAAGGACATTAACTCAAAAGTGACGGCGGGATATTCAAACCATCCTTATCATTGTTCGAACTGCAGTTCGTCCGATTTTTTCTATCAATTATAGAACTTGAAATTGACCAAAATAAAACCGGAAAAATCGATTTTTTTTTCACGAAAAATAAATTCTCCTCATATTTTCGAGGGAACGCGTCCGTTCGATCCAAAACTTCGTCAACACAACAACACCACCACTACCAACATAACTGACACGGTCCCGGTGCCAACCTAAAAAATTTTCGGGAAAAAAGTCGGGTGCGGCTTTTTTCCCCGCGCGGCCTTTTACTCCCACCTACCCTACCTCCTGGTACCAAGTTTAACAAATACCGATTTAACAGAGGCTGAGCTAGCATTTTAGGACGTGTTCACCTTCTTCAGTAGAGAAATAGAAAGTATTTATGTAATATTATGGAAGCACTGGTTCAAAGGTCACTTACCATAGGTAAATATAGAGGTAAAAAGAATTTATCAAATAGAGGTTTCGAAATTCCAAGTGTCACGAAAATCGATGGAACAGAAGCCGAGATAGCATACTAAGCCTCTTGGATTTGCGAATTTTGAAAATTAGACAAAAAATTTGAGTTTTCCGTCAAAAATACCCCCCCCCCCCGACCTTAAGTTTTACGGGAATCAGTGGAACAGGAGGCCGTCCAGAAACCGATGGAACGTTTGTATTTTTGAAACAAGTTGGTTTTTGCAATCGCTAGCGATAGCAATATTCGTCATGGGAACTTTTGCTTCTGGGATATGAAAATGTTAAGGTACAGTTCGTTTGTAGTATCTTCAGAATTGAAGGGGCAATGTAATTTTGTGTCGACATCTCTTTTTTAACATTTTTAATTTTTTTTCTTTGCATACAAGAAAGCTGTTATTTACCAATTATTTATTTTCGTTGGATTATGTATGGTTTTCGGGAGTTAACGCATTTAACTTTCAGTTTCGTTTTTTCGGTGTAAAGTATGATATTTTTACTCTACGCATATGCGCGAATACGCATCATAAGTGACCTATGTGCTTCCTAAGTTGCCATTTTTTTCATTCAAATAGATGTAACTGAAATGTTAGATGTGTACTACCTATACTACTTTCATGTCATTGCTTTATTTATTTCTTTCTTTATTTACTTTTTGCGTAGGTATAAATTGTTATTTTTTGCTGAATTTTGGAGAAAATATTGCTTTAAGAACGTGGAATGTAAATTAATTTTATTGAAAAAAGAAAATACCATCATTAATTTGGGCGAACAGAGAAAATATACATCAATATTTGGGTCAACATCTCCCTGATTATATAAAGGATGAATATATTAGTATTTCTGTATCAAAAAACTTAGCTTTTGTCTTCAGAGATACAATGATTCTAGTCCCAGTCAATTTGTTTTATTGAAAAAACAAAAAAACAAAAAATCAAAAAATAAATAAAAAAAAAAACAACTGAAATGTTAGACATACTATTTTCATGTCTTTCTATTTGTATCAATAGGTACTTTTTGCTTAAATTACGAACGTTGAATGCAAATTAACTTTATTGAAAAAAGAAAATAACGTCATTAATTTGGGGGAACATGTGGCTGATTATATGAAGGAGGTATATTCCAGTATTTTTGTTTAACATATTAACTCACGAGATAATGTTCGTACATTTATCATCTAGTATTAATTATTTTTTAATGATTAGTCTAAAACATTCAATACAACCATTAAAAAGTAACACCCATCGTCGGGTATCGAACTTCCGATCGCCTATTGCCCGCACCTAATCAAAAATATGAGGCGGTTTAGTCAACTAGGCTATAACGAATCGGCGTGTGAGAGAGTAAAAATAGCATACAAAAGACTCGGGCAATGGGCGGGACTTATCACAAGAGTTGTTTTCGACGCTTTGTAGCTCCTGGGATAAGAAAGAAATGAGCTAAGCGCCTTTCTCTGTGAGACATTGTTTACCTATGCTATCATGTGTCTCAAGGTTCATCTCAACATGCATTTGCTATCGCGGCAGTAAGCTGAGGCAATATTTCTGTATTCATGGATTAAATCAATCAATCGAGTTCTGATTTTCGCTCATATATCCGTAACGAGTCCTCCAGAACAATTTTCCACCTTGTACGATGGTTATTATTTCTTTACTTCTATTTTTCAAATTTGAGGTGGGATAATGGCGGCTTCTCAAGAGCACCGAGGTAGGCGATCTTTTGCACCAACGAACAGAAAACTGATGGCGAAAAATAACCAATCAGAACCTCCCAAAAAAAAGAATTTGCCTAAAAACGGAACTTCGTGGTTCTGCGCAGATTTACCAGTCAGACACGACATCTCAAGGTGGAAAAAAACTCGCTGAAAGCGAATTTTAGCAATCAACACAACTTGACGTAGAGACATGATTGGCTAAAAAATACAACGGTTTTTGATACATCGGAAAATCAACCAAAAATCGGAGACTGGGCGAAACGCTCAAGGTCGCAGAGGTATAGGGAATCCCATAGCGAAAGCAACGGAACGATTCTAATATCATGGGGAACTCCGTTCCCATGACAACATTGTAACTCACTTGATACTTAGTTCAAAAAGATCATCAGAAAAACGCCACTCCCTAGCCGGAGCACGAAGAACCATCCGGTATTTCATTTTGATCCTGTTAATACTTTTTTTTATTTCCATAGATGGGCAAACGTTAGAAAGCCACAGAAAGTTGAGCCAGAGGTTTTTGAAATGCCGTACTTATCTCTCTTGTTGATTAATTTTAGAGCATCAGTCACCAAGGCTGTACTCTCTCTAACTTACTGCGTCATCCTAACAAATTGCATTCGATCAGCTATGATGTTTTTCTGCTCTCAGTGAGCAAACATAGAAAGTAGCATAAAACTGACTAAATTCTGATGTTTTTAAAACAGCCCAGCGCACTTGGTATCTTATTCGAAAACATCAGACACCAAAGAGGCACTTCTCTGAATGTTAATGAATCATCATGCCAAATTTCCGCATGATCCGTCGAGCGGTTTTTCTGCTCCAGGTATGGAAACATTAAAATGTCATAGAAAACGGCAAAATTAGTATTTGTTCTATAATCTTAAAAACGTTATATCTCCGTTGATGTAAAGTTTTAAAATATCAGACACCAAAAGGTATGGCCTTTGAATCTTGAAGAATTATCATGCCAAATTTCAGCATGATCCTTCGAGCTTTTTTTTGCTACAGGGGAGGTGGTGGGGGGGAGGGGCCAAGAGTTGAAAAGTAGCGAAAATCGGCCATTCCTAATATTTTCTTTGTATTACAGCGTCAGCCGACGCTTATTGGCTTATCGCCCCGCGTGTGTGTGGTTCCTGCAGAGTTGTTGAAAGGCGTTTCCTGTGCACCTTACCTTAGGCTTTGTTCACTTTTGACACTTGTCTTTATATCTTTAGCTTGGCGGGAAGATCTGCCGATCTTTTTGATTTATTCATGGTTCAAAGACTAATATAATTCTCATGGATTCGTGATTAACGATGTTCTGTTCTAGTATTATCCCGGTGATGAACGTCCCATCTGGTTCGTGTTCTCTGGAATGGGATCGCAGTGGCCTGGTATGGGCCGCGCTCTGCTACGAATCCCAATCTTTTCTGCAGCCATCGAGAGGTGTCAACGTATTCTCAAACCAAAAGGCATTGATGTTTTAAAAATCATCACTGATGATGATCCCAAAGTATTCAATAATATTGTTAACTCATTCGTCGGGATTGCTGCCATTCAGGTAAAAATTCAGCTTGGTTTGGTAAAATATTGAGTTCGGTTCCTTGCTCTTGTGAGATTCCTCTGTGCAAAGTTTCCTTAAAAAGTTTAATGCACTGAGAATAGGAGCTGATATTCCGATGAAAGTTCTCGGTCGTGCACTGCGGCGTTTCTACTAAAGGGAAAATTTTTGTATCCTGATTAAAATAATTTGTAGAATAGTTCCAAAATGCCGGCACATCCATTTTACCGTCGGAACTCAACTGATGTTGGTTGAAATCAGTAAAAAGTTCAATCGTTTTATCGACAGTGTGACACACTTTTTTTTGCAAAATGCTCAGGGTAACATCCACAGTGGTCATGGAATATGAATATCCAACTTAAAATCACTACAAACCTGAAGAAACAGATGATTACTGCCCAAAAATTTAAACATCTTTTGTTCCTCGGAAACGAGCCCAGAAATATCTTTGCTCACGATGAGAGGCGCTTGAACAGTGAGAGTGATTCAAAACATGCGATATAACCATAAAACATTGATACTTTGCCTGAAGATTGCTCAAAATTCCTTAGAAATAGGAATTCCCTGGTAAAAATAAGCCATACAAATTACCTATAGCCCGGCCATAGGAAAAATCCGATGGTAAATTGAAACATGGCCTTTTGGCGATAGGAATTTTCTATAGGCGGCGATTGAGAATTCTTATGGCTGGCTGTAGGAATTCTCAATCGCCGGCTATAGAAAATTTAGGGGTTCGCAGCTAGGGGATGGTGGAAAAGGGTTAATTGTGGAAATACATTTTGAAACCATGAAAAATAATAATAATGAAACTACTGGGACGTAATTTACCCGATTTTGAAGATTAGACATTTTTACCTACCTTAGGGATTGAACCCGGGACCTGCCTAACACAAACCGAAGACCCTAACCATTAAGCTACACCAGATGCTGCCTTCATGTGACGCAAAACCGATATTTAACGTCGATTTGAACGGGAAAATAGGATATTTTCAATCTGCCTGGATTTGTCCGTGTATTATTTATTTTACTTTTTACTTTACTATATTTTTAAATTTATTTTATCGTTTTACTTGATTTATTTCCTTGCTGACTCTATTTTTTTCTTCACTCTATTTTATTTTTTCAAGTACTTCATTTTTTTTCTTAAATTATTTACTTCTTATTCCCTTATTTTGTTTTATTGTTTACTGTAATTTATTTTAATACTTCATCATGTTTACTTTTTAAATTCATTCTATTCTTTAACCTCATTTAGTTTCTTCCCTTATACTTTATTTTTTCTTCACCTCATTTTTTTACTTCATCTCCTTGCTCCCTCTAATTTTTTACTTCAATTTAGTCTTTGACTTCATTTTATCATATATTTAATTTACTTTATTTGATTTCTCTTCTGTTGTCTCTGTAATTCTATTATTTCTGCTACTCTATTATTTCCACTATTCTATTCTATTATTTTACTTATTTAAACTTTAAATTTTTCATTTTCATCATTGGATTGGTAGGCCTAAAGGGAAGAAGAGACAGTGTAGAGCGCTAGTGCGAGAGAGAGATAGCCTAGGTGCGCGTGACTTAGGGCCCAACTGAAGCTCCGGTGCTGAGTGCTTTGTGCACTCATGCGACACATCTCAGCACCTATGCGCTGAATCTCACTCCCTTGTTCATTCTCAATCCGGATTTTCCGTTGGACGGAATCAACGATTTTTAACAGTGTATATGGCCGATTCAAATACAAAAAAATCAAAATCAAATCAAATTTTGGAAAAGTAAGAATTATTGAGAAAAAATTGAAGAAAAATATTTTTAGAAAAGAAACCAGGATAGATTCACTGGCGCTTATGATGATTTTCGAAAAAAATTACTTTTTTAATTGCCCCTCGTGCACACGCGTATTTCCAATCGCCGGATACTGAACATTCTGTTCCCGGCTACAGATGGCTGTTTTGGCAGCGGATGGTTATTGCCGTTATCCACAAGTGGCCAGCGATTGAATGTCCTATCGCTGACTATTCACGGCTAACGCCGGCTGCAGAACGTTCTATCGCGGCCATTCGTGGCTATCGCTGGCTGTAGAACTTTCTATCGCCGGCTGTAGAACTTTCTCCCGCCAGCCATACGTGGCTATAGCCGGCGATTGAACGTTCTATCGCTGGCCATTCGTGGCTATAACCGGCGATTGAACGTTCTATCGCCGGCCATTCGTGGCTATAGCCGGCGGTTGAACGTTCCATCGCCGGCCATTCGTGGCTATAGCCGGCGATTGAGCCTTCTATCGCCGGCCATTCGTGGCGATAGAGCTTTTTATCGCCGGCCATAAGGGCGATAAGAAAATCCTATCGCCAGCTATAAAAGCTATAGAAAATCCAACAGACGGCCATAAGATTTCTCTATCGCCTTTATGGCTTATTTTTACCAGGGTTGAGGGGGATAAAATGCTGAAATTCCCAAGTTCCTGAGATTCAAAACTCATGAGAGAAATGTAGAAACATCCTTTGATAATCAACTTTGTAGCTCAAGCGTAAGAAGGACATATGCGATGAAAATAGACTACTGTGCAGAAAGCAAGTGGCCCAATATTCCCATTTGTGCCCCTCTCATTTTTAGGGTCGTTATTTATCGTTTTAAAGTTTTTAAGTCTTATGGTTTATTTTTAAAGAAACATCATAAGAATCTTCTTCATTCCTCTCTCACAGATTGGATTATTGGACATTCTTCATGCAGCTGGTATTCAAGCAGACAACATGATTGGGCATTCTGTCGGTGAACTAGGTTGTGCATATGCTGATGGTTGCTTTACCACCGAACAAATGATTCTATCAGCGTACTATCGAGGTCTTGCTTCCATTGAGTCTGAATTTATAAAGGGCTGCATGGCCGCTATTGGTGAGATTCGGATTTTTGTTTTTCCAAATATTTGTCCTGAAATGTAAAAAACAAATACTAAATATGTAGCCTAAATACTGTAAGTAACAGGATGGTCCATCTTGCAGGTAAAAAAATTCAGAAATTCAAATTAGAGACCCAAAATGAGCTCTAATGCATTTCAAAGCAGGACTGAAGGGGGGGGGGGGTGTTCAGCTCAGGCTGTAACATATTCTCTTTGGCCTTGTCATCCTTGCAGAATAATTATTCTGCAATATTTCAACATTAATGTTGAAATATTGTAGAAATGTTATGGACAACAAAATAATCGGGGACAACAAAATAATCGGGGACAACAAAATAATCGGGGAATTGGGTTCGAAGCTACCGGGATTTTCTCAGTAGAAATATTGAAATTTCATTGTGGGGGCCGTTTTGCAACTGTTATAGCCACATGTGTACTCTTGAATGCACGTGCCTCGAATTTCATACTCGCAATGCTTTGAGTGGGACAGAGGACCCTCTTTTTTCCCAAGAAGAAACACTTTACAAATAATTGTCTCCTTTATTTTGTTTGTATTTTATTTTTTTATTCTTTTATTTTATGGCTGTAGATATTACGAAGGTGGTAAAATGATGCTGGATCCACACAATTTTGCGGGGAAAACAAAGCCAAAAGGTCGCATAATTTCAATTAGAGTCAAAAATTTGAACATTAATGAGTACCATTACAAGACATTAAGAAGTCAGCTATTTAAGAAAATGCTCAGTATTTTGATTTACAGGGTGTCTCATTCTGCCCGCCCTCTGTTTGATTCACAAAGACACCCAGAGATAGAGCTCTGAAACTCAATATTTTTGCGTAAATTGGCCTCAAACGCTTTAATTAATTTATTTTCAGCCTCCCCCTTTATTTCCCTTGAAAATTATTTTTGGGGTAAAGACACCTTTTCCTTTGGAATACTGAAATGATAAGGGTACATTTTCATTTTAGAATCAAATTCCATGTTTTTTTTACAGACAATCTTATGACAGATACCGGTTATTCCAGAGCACCCGTTCACTATCCTTCTTCTCGGAAACGGCCAAAAATTGAGCTTCGGGACGAAAAATTGTAATGGTACTTAAATCAAACCCAAAGAATTCAGGTATGTTTTGACTTCAGATTTGGATCCTACGCGAAAAGTTACTCAGAATAGATGTGGGGCACGGCCTATTTGCTCCAAATTACTTTAGAATCCCATTTCCCCATAAGAAGCCGTATTATTTTGGAAGGAAAAACGGGCAAAAAAAATTTCGGCAAATAGGCCGTGCGACACAACTATTCTGCGTAACTTTTCGCGTAGAATCCAAATATGAAGTCAGAACATACTCTTGCCATTTGACTAACGGCCCTCCAAATCCCTAAAATTTTGAGGGAGTTGTGGCCCCCATAATATTGGATTGACAGGGGTTATGTGCCACTAGGGTGCGTCAAAAGAAATGAAAGTCTGAAATGTTCCGCTCCCTAGGTGACAATTGATGTCTTTTGATAAAAAAAAAACATATTTGCCGAAATCTGGGCCAATTTCAACCATTTTAAATGGTGCCAAAGGTCAATTTTTGTGATGAAATTCTGATATTTCGGTTCAGGCTTCAATTCGACCCCAATTACATTAGTAACAAACAAGGCAAGTGATGTGTCTCTATTTTCATGTAGGTATTCATGGCTAAGGAACCTAGGTACATTTGATGTTAAAAATTTATTTAATAAAAGCAATTAAAAGAAAACATAGGACTACGGAGAGTAATGTAAGCTCAGAAGCGTGCGCTGGCACACTTATGAGTTGATGTGTCAACATATAGGTACTCACTTTCAATTATCGTGAGTGTTCGCCGTTCTTTAGCAATCCGTGCACGGGATTTATCCTATTTTCCTCCATTAATTTTCTATTACTAGACATCTCATAAGCGTAATCTTGGATTTGGGACACTCCTCTTGATCGGGGGAAGGGGCACTTTTATTGCCTTCCTTCACGTATGAATTTTACGACTTTTGCAAAAGGATGGAGACCGCTCATTTGTCTGGTTCCTTACGTGAATATTTAAAAAAATGCAACATCCAGCCTTTCACATTTGGCCGCCATTTTTTATTTGGAGTGCCCCTTTTGACCGGGGTGCCTTGTTGAGTTTATTTATGTAATTTACGACCAAAATTAAATAGAAAACGATACGTCACATGGCACAGAATGAACATTTTAAAATACTGATTTCCCAGACCCCCTTATCACGGCCGCCATTTTGAATTTTAGGTACTTTGAGGGGTGGTCCGAGGTCGGACCATGTTTACCTTCTAGGAGGTTGTTAAGGAGGATCAACTAATGACGATTACATAGGGGAAGTTTGTTACGCAATTTATTCCGGGTCAAACCGCACTTATCGCTGACTGTTATAGTACGATCCTGCTTTTCGAGCCGTACACTTGTTGGATGATTGTTCAAAAAAGTTGGACCTTTTTTTTAAATTCAGTGATTTCTGATGACATTTGCATCCTCAACACTTGCCTACAATTCATTTATACCTACCCTTTTTAGACTTTTTTTCGTGGAAAATGAGTCTATTAGGTATACCGCTACTTTTTAAGATCTCAGAAATTGTGAGGACCAAAAAAATAAATACCGAGGTGAGTTTCTCTAGTTCAATTTGATTTTTAATCGTTTATAAAGACGTCTTACTAGAGTAAAATTTCATCCTTTACAAGTTGACTTATTTGGCATTTTTCTTGTAAACGCACGATTTCAGCGTGAACTCGAGTTTTTCGTACGGAATTGGGGTCTAAACATAAATATCAGAATTTCATCACAAAATTGACCTTTGGCACCATTTAAAATGGTTGAAATTGGCCCAAATTTTGGAAAACGTGTTTTTTGCCAAATGGCATCGATTGCCGACTGGGGAGCGGAACATTTCAGATTTTCATTTCTTTTGACGCACCCTAGTGGCACACCGATAAAAAGGCATTAACCTCTTCTCTCAGAGGCCTTTTAGATTTTGAAAATCGGATAATTTTAACGCATACAGTGTCTAATTGAAATTTTCCCCAAAATGCCCTGTAACTCCAAATAATGGGGGTCTAGGGAATGAGAACATCATACAAAAAGTTCTTATTTTTGATTATAGAATTTAAATCCGAAGTCAAAACATACTCTTCCTATTTGAAATTTGCGAGAAACGAGGGACACCCCCCTTAAAACACCCCCCCACCCTTGAGGTTTGGAGGGGGGCTGAAAATATTTTAATTGAATTCCTTGGGTTTGATTCACCATTAAAATGTTTCGTCCCGAGGCTCAATTTTCGGCCGTTTCCGAGTAAAAAATAGTGGACGGGTGCTCTTGAACACCCGGAATTCAGCCACAAGAAACAAGTTTAATGTTCGTATTTCGAGCCTAATCTTGAACACGCATTCTTAATAGACCATATCCGTATCAAGTGCAAGATAGCGGAGATGCGTACTGGTTATCGCGCAAATCCGCACGGGCTCTAGTCATCATTTGACGGCCCGCCAAGCGCTAACTTTTGATTGCGCAGAAACCAGAACGCATCTCCGCCGTCTTGCATTTGATGAGTTTATTTGATCGTGAGACAAGGGCTTTAGTAACATTTATTTTATGACCTAATCATCATGAAAACATCAAAAATCTTACTAGTTATTTGCAGTTTCACCAACTCCATATGAAAATGATATTAACACAAAGATCAAATTCTATTTATGGTAGGTCTTGGCTTTCACGAAATCAAACCCCGTCTTCCGATGGATATTGAAGTGGCATGTCACAATGGACCAGACAGCTGCACTATTTCCGGACCTGCTGAAAGCATTCATAAGTTTGTTAAAGAACTGCAGGCAGAAAAGATTTTCGCTCGGGAGGTGAATGTAGCAAACATAGCTTACCACAGTCGATATATTGCGAATGCGGGGCCAAAATTACTCAAGTACTTGCAACAGGTTAATTATTATAATAATTAATTTATATTATCATATGTCTACTGATATTACCCTCGCAGTCCCAAGCATGGATATATAGATTGAGTGTAGATTGAAATTAATATAATTTTGTGTATTACACACAAGGACGTATTTCTACCAAAGAGAAGGAAGCGCCAAATTTTCAATTTTGAGTTTTTAACGAATTCAAATTCTTCATCACCTAAGCTACTCTAAGGTACGAGTATGTTCCGGAAAAACGAATTTCCTCCTGTAGGAACAGCGCATGAAAAATTGTAAAATGGGGAATAGGGAAGGACGAATTAATTCAAATAAAATTATGTGTGGTCTCTTTTGATTGGTCTTCTTTGGTGCTCCTATAGATTTGCGCTAGCCGAGATACTGCATTCAATCAAACGAAACCATGTGCAGGAAAACGTATTCTATGCCGGCGTTCTCGGCTCCTGTTCAATCGATCTTAGTGAATCTTGGTACCTGGACGGGAAACGCGAATTAATATGGTCAAATTTTCAAAATTTGTAAGTCCAAGATGGAGGACGTGGCCTACCGTGCTATCTCGGCTTCTGTTCAATCTATTTTAGTGAAAATTCGTATCAGAGGGTACTTTTGGACGGGAAGGTTGAATTTCCTCTCAAATTTCCAAAAGTTGAAAATCCAAGATGGCGGGATTGGTCTAAAATTCTATCTCCTATTTGAACGCGCATCACTGAAAAATCCAAGATTTCGTCCGGAATATCCCTGAGTAAGACTACGCGTTTCCTCTATCGCGATCATGACATCATTCATGACGAGAAGTAAACAAACGAACAAACAAACACATCGGAATCCCTCCATTTTTATTTAAATTACTGTCCAATTCATTTAAATGTGAACACTACCTATTTAGAGTGCGCCAGAGGGAACGCGTGGTTGAAAGTGTGACCGTCACGCACCATCTTGACTTCCTTGGAGATGCGCGTTTAAATTGGAGCTCAGAATACGCGACTTCGAACTTGTTTTTCGTGGGTTAATAATGTTCAAAAAATCGGAGAAAAACCAGTGAGCTGTGTGCACTCAATACTGTAATAAAAAATTACTGAACAAGCTCATTCTCAAAAATTTGGAAATTCAAGATTGTGAAATAAATAGGCAAGGAAAAATTAATCATCGACTTGCATAATTTCCTCGTGATAGAATGTAGTCATAAAAATGTCTGTTGACCATTCAAACCGTTTTAAAATGCCATGGAGTATTTTATAGCACCCTTTAGCTTGTAGATTGCCATTAATTTTACACAACATTGCAACAATAAGGACGTCCATGGACACAGTCAACCAATCACCTAGGTACCTAACTCCATTTCACCCTATTTGACTAGTTTGGTCGACGAACACCAAATTTCAACCATCAACCGCCAGGAGTATGTAAAGGTAGGTAGTAAGTTGAATGCAATGTTTCTACAATTATCACCTGATCACTGCCCATGAGTGTTGATGGAAATGAAGGATCTATTTAGTAGATGTCCTCAGTAGCTTCCGGCGG
Organism: Bemisia tabaci; assembly: GCF_918797505.1. Taxonomy (NCBI): domain Eukaryota; kingdom Metazoa; phylum Arthropoda; class Insecta; order Hemiptera; family Aleyrodidae; genus Bemisia; species Bemisia tabaci. Next base: position 76,570,008 of record NC_092794.1, read on the forward strand.
CTCCTGTATTAAACGATTTGTTTTTGGAGATGACTACCTCCAGCTTTGAGTTCCAGATTGAGTTACTTGGAAACACATTTATCTTCGATCATCTCTTCAGTTTGCTCCTTTATCAACGGTAAAGCTGTGGTAAATGCACATATCGCGTAATTGAGATACGTGTTTTGGCAATTTTACAATCTTTATATTGTTTCAAATGAATCCTATATCTAGTTTATTGAGACAGTGGGAATGAGGAATGTCTCCTTAGTAATAATAGCACCTTGTGACCAGGTGATAAGAATTGTCCATAAGCAATGCTCGATGTTTTGAAATACTGCATTCTAATAGTACCACCGATTGACAGTAACTGATCTATTTCCTTTCAAGCCCAGCACCACAGAATTAAGTACTTGACATTTTGTCAACTTTTGTTCAATAAAAATCTCCTTACCTCGTGAATTCAAAGGAGTAAGTATTAACGGGCAAACATTCGGGAGTCACAATTCAAGGCCCACTTTAAAATTGCTCATGCTATTTGCACGAATAACAAAACACAAAAAAAAAAACAACAATCAGACACCTCCGGAACACGAGTGCCGGATTAGGAAGCGATTCAATGTTGCATTCAATATTTAAGCATCTTGCTGGTTTTCCTCTTTTACTATAAATAATCATGAAATAAATTATAAATAAGTTATTTCTCAATATTTATAACAGAGATGAGCTTGGCGTCTACTCTAGACGAAGAAGACCCATTGAAAAGAACTCTCCATCAAAAGTTTTATAATGATACTAGCCGTGATCAGTCGCTTCCTCCCTTCGCGATGAACTTGCGACTCGCAAGTCGGCCCTCATAGCTATTACCTTTTATCTTGAAATTTTGAAAATCTGACCGAAAATTCGAGTTTACCGTCAAAAAACACCTCCAGATGATACCGAGTTTCACGAAAATCGATCGAACAGGAGCCGACTTAGCATTTTAGGCAACGGCCGCCATCTTGAATTTTGAAATTTTGAAAATCTGACCAACGATTCGAGTTTCCCGTCGAAAAATACCCGCGGATACCCAGTCTCACGAAAATCGATCGAACAAAAGCCGTCGAGAAATACCCCCTAAAACCTGAAATATCGAGGTGAGATGTTTAAATTATCCCGCCACTGGTTGGTTTAGACGTCAAATCAGGGTTAAACACCAAATCGAACAAGCGCAGTATCATGTGATGATTTACCGCGAAATTCAAGCGCGTTGATGCAAAATGACCATAATAAAATGATTTAGATAGTGAATTCAGGCTTCTGACGTTACGAATTAAATGCTAGCACTGGCGCATCTACTTATCAAGCCACAGACGTAAAAAGAAAACGCGTTTAAATGATACTTCCAAAGTCACCTCGCTGAGGAGGACGTGATTTGGTCGAAATCCCTATGTTGGTCAATGGTAAGGGATAACCGTAGAATAGAGCCTGCACAGGCACACCGATTGTAAAAAGCGACCCGTTCTGAGAACGGCGCGCTTAAAACTGGTAAATCTTCTGCAAACTCTGCTTCCTATAGACCTATCTCCCTTTTACTAGTTGTAGGAAAGATCTTTGAAAAAATTTACACTAAAACACTTCTAAAAATCGTTAACAAAAAGACCTAATCATGAACAAACAATTTGGTTTCCGCGCAAAACACAGTACTATTTAATAATTTCACAGAGTAACATCATTCATTGAAAAAGCACTGGAGAGGAAATATTTCTGTAACGGGATATTCTTGGATGTCGTCCAGGCTTTCGATAAAGTCAACCACCAACAACGGTTTGGTAGAAGAACTTCCGAGGACTTTCTGCAAACCACACGAAGCTTATTGCCTCGTATCTAACTGATAGCTTTTTTAGGGTGCGTTTCGAGGATGCATTCTTGGAATTCAAACTAATATGCGCGGGAGTGCGTCAGGGATCGGTGGTATCTCACTTGGGTACTTTACAGCCTTTTCACGGCAGAAATCCCAAAGCCCAGAGGTAACTCAAGGATGGGAATTTTTTGCAGACAATACTTCAGTGCTCGCAAATGTTCCCACCTACGAACAAACAGTTATCATGCTCCAAGAGAACCTGGACGACGTTCAGGAATGGATTGATGCCGACGGGACTAATTTAAACGCCTCTAAGTCCGAAAACGTGGTTTTTACCCTTGATGAAATATGCCCATATTCCACTAGTTTTGAATGGAAAAGCCATCCCCCATTCAGATCAGGCGCGCTATCTTGGTCTTTCCATGAACTCTGAATCAGAATACAGAGACGTAATTTTCAGAAAGAAAGAGCAAATTAAATTAAAAATGAGTTGGTTAATAGGAAAGCACTCAAAATTAACCTTTGAAAATGAAATTAGTTTCTATAGAGTCATGATAAGACCGATATGAGCATAGGTACGCGTGTCAGTCGGGGGCCTGCGCAGCGAACTCGAACATACGAGAGATAGAAACGATACAAAATACAGTTCTGAGAAAAATGGTTAATGTCGAGTCCCAGATAACAATTTCAACGTTGACAACAACGTAGAATTCCACGCTTCTCGTGAAACCTTCCGCGTGGAAAGCAACGTGTACCGGAACGTGTAATTCTACGTGGATGTCCATGTATTAAGTACCGTTTCCGGAACGTTCCTGTGTAAAACGTTTCAGTGTCCACGTCGCAGGAACGTTGCAGTGTCTACATTGCAGGGACGTGGCAGTGGCTACATTGCACGAACGTGCAATAACATTAGAATCCATTTTATCTGCAAAACATAGTGTGGCATTCATTTTTGGGCTTTTCACAGTTTATGCGTCTCTTTCCCTCCTAACTTGTTTACGATTAGAAAATTTCGTTAATTATCTACTTATTTGCGATAAATGACAATTAATTAAAATGCAATCATTCACTTCATAGGCATGACTTTTATTTACTTAGGTGTACGCACTAGAGGAGGAATAAGCACTTTCAGTTAGAGTAGAACATGATGTCTACGGGTTAAAATCGTGGACATTGACTTGAGAATACAGAAGTAGGAACAGACAAGTATGTGCAAACCAGATGATTAACGAACTTTTATGTATGTAAAACACGGAGGTATAAGCATCACTTCAAGCACAACATTAAACTGCGAAAATCACTTGGTACGCCAATATCAAGATAACAATGGTGGACACTCTCGAACAGTCGCAACCTTTCCTGATCAGACTGATTCCAGGAACTTGGTTAGTGCCGAAATGGGCTGCGCATGCGCTGTAGACTTTTTGAGTAATCTGCGCCGCTAAGAGCAGCGCCACCTAGTGGGCGCTCTTGGCCTGTGTCCTGCCTGTGCCGCCTTTTCTAGTACAACGTGTTTTGGACTACGTTGAATTCTACGTCCCGGAAACGTAGACAGCGAAACGGCGAAAGTGCGATTATAACTTTTTAGGTTAGGTTTACAGAGCAACGTTCCTTTCCACGTTCCTGTTACATCGCCAGTGAGACGTCTTCGGAGCACCTCTGTTCCTCCATGTTGATTACAACGTAGAAATTGTATACGTTCCCAGAATGTTTCAAGGTCTACATCGATTTCCACGTTGCTGAAACGTTCGATGTTGTCTGGGGTGGTACGAAAGTAACGCGGGTATCCGAGCGGAACTGGGAATAAAAAGCATTGAAGTCTTTGTCTCTCGTATGTCCCGAGTAGCATTTTTCAACGGAAAAATCTCTATATATTGCTATTTTATCGGCGATATAATCGCCAGGATAATTAACATTTCATCCTCGATCTTATCGCGATATAATTGTGCTTTTATCGCCCGACAATTTATCGCGATATTTTCGAAATGAAAAGTGCGATAAATGGCGATTATTAATCTCGATTTTATCGACAAGAAGTGATCACGATATTATCGAGCCATCAATAGCGATTTAATCACTATACATAGCAATTTTTAATGCGATAATATCTACATATATTGTCTCCGATAAAATCGCTATTTCTCGCGATCACCGCTACTTGGGCGCACGGGAGATACGAGGAGCGCTTGGGGTTCCACCCCTATCCTGAGGCTATGCGGCTGCTGGACTGGGTGGGGGAGACCAGACGTCTTAAACGAATGAAGCCGCAGGAGCTTATCACTCCTGACTTCAAAAAAGTGTAGTATTGCTGCTCTCATTTAAAGGGCTTTGATTCCCCTTTGTCTAATGTGCTAAGGATCTCTGATTTGAGATAAAGATCGCCTGCCAATATAGAATGATCATAAATATAAATTATCAAGAGTTACACGTTTTAGCACTTTTAGTCACACCTTTACTCCCAATTCTTTTCTCTGCTTTTACCTTCGCTATAAGTATCTATTCTACTTAAATAACCTAATTCATAGAGGTAATCTTCCATTCTACTAAGCCTCCATTTCTGTTGTCGGAATTTTCCGCCTCACAAAAGTGTCATCCTCCAAACTTTATGATCATACGATCAATTGTATACAGACTAGTTTTTATGTCTGATCATATTTATTGTATTAGGTATATTGTTTTACTGTGTAATACCTGATTAGAAAAAAAAAAAAAAAAAAAAAAAAAAAAAAAACTAAGATTGTTTCAACAGGAGCTAAGAATGCCGGCATAGAATGTATTTGCCTGCGCATAGTTCCGTTTGACAGAACGCAGTAGGTATCGCGGTTATCGCATTAAGTCAAACGGAGCTATGTGCAATCTTCCCTTTATTTCGCAAAATTTAGTTAGGTAGGTAGGTAACTTTTGAATTTGTTAGAAGCTTAGACAACTTATATCGTTAGAGGAGCTCCTCGGCCTTCAAATAAGCCACAGAAATTCATAATTGGTTCATTCGAGAAGAAACGCCAATGATTTTTGCAAAACTTGCTCAACCGGAAAATTTGATATTTGCACGTACAGGGTGTCCCAAAAGTCCGTACCCCCCCCCCCCCCTCATAACTTTTGAACGGTTAGAGATAGAAAAACGAAACTTTGGGAATGTCTCTATCTTAAAGGGGACCATCTTCTAGGGGGGTTCAAAATTTTTGTCCTCTCCTCAGGGGGGGCGGTGGCCCCCAACTTCTTTTCAAATGATGACCCCTATCTTGTGATACATCATTAGAAAGAGCATAAAAAACTAAGAATTTTGGCGCAAACCGCAGATCAATATCTTAACTTTTGACCGAGTTATGATAGGTCAAAGGTCAAGTTTGACTTATTTTCTAAAAATCATAACTCCGGTTCAAATTATCGTAAAGAAAGAAATGAAACGGGAAAATTTACCTAATTGTAAGCACTTATAGGTAAAAATCACAGAAATCACTTCAAACTAATTTTAAGGGGGGTTTTGGACCCCCAAATACGTCATTTTAAAGGTCATACGCTTTTCCCGCGAAATGAGCCAATTTCCCCTTACTTTGCCTCAACATTATCTTGGTAAGTTCAAAATTAGTTCAACATTTCGTTTTCAAGTCCCGAAATTTCGAACAAAGTTTTTAAAAAAAACGAAATTTAAATGGTTGGATTGAATCACCTTAAATGTCGTTTTTTTAAAAAACCTTGTTCGAAATTTCCGGACCCCCCCCCCCCCCCTGAGGAGAGGACAAAAATTTTGACCCCCCCTAGAAGATGGTCTCCTTTAAGATAGAGACATTCCCAAAGTTTCGTTTTTCTATCTCTAACCGTTCAAAAGTTACGAGGAGGTACGGACTTTTGGGACACCCTGTAAATCTGTTTGGTAGAAATACGTCCACATTTTTAGTATTATTTCTATTTTTCTATTGTGAGGTGGAATCCATGTTAAATATACAGGGTGACCCAGAAGTAGGACACCACTGTAACTTTTGAACGAATTGAAATAGCTATAGACTTGAAATTTTGACAGTGTTGACAAATTTCGTGACGGCCAAAAATCGACGGTAAACCAGTTTTGAAGGGTTTTTAGAGGTTTTTACCGAAAATCTGTTATCCTGGGGTTATTTGACACGAGAAAGACGAATTTCACATCAGATTATCCAAATTTCAAAGCCCTATCAAGATGGCGACCGATTAAAATGGCGGGAAACCCGTTTAGAAAGGTTTTAAGGAGTTTTTGCTTATGAACAAACCTGGATGTTTGTATTTCAGGGTTATTTGACACAAGAAAAGAAGAAGTTGACATCAGGTTGATAACCTGATCTCAAATTCGTCTTTCTCGAGTTAAGTAACCCGTGGGTTTTAGGTTTCCGGTAAAAACCTCTAAAAACCCTTCAAAACTGGTTTCCCGTCGTTTTATGGCTGTAATTTTGTTTAAAATTGAGATGTCAACCCGGAATTTATGCCAAAAATTGTCTTTTCCAATACTTATCCAACGATACGTCATAAATAAGGGTTGTCAGTTGAAAAAAAAACAGGTAGGATTCGTAGCTCCACCATCCCGCCCCTCAGACGGAACCATAAAAAGTTTGGGAGGCCAAAAAGTAGTTTACTTTGACACAGGAGCACTCTGTCAAAATTTCAAGCCCATATGAATCTCAATTCGTTTAACAGTTACAGAAAATGTCCTAAGCCTCTTGGGTCATCCTGTATAAGTTGGATCCGTACTGACGCTTTTTCATGCAATATATTGGATTTTTCCAGTATGTATGAAATGGATTCCATCAGGATGCATCCACATAGGTTCTACTTTTTTGGAGTCTGTGACTTCCCGTGGTGGAATCTCCACTCTAATTTAATACAACGGGTGTTACCGACCATCCGTCCACTAACTTTTTCTCGGAAACGGCCAAAAATTAAGCAGCAGGACGGAAATTTTTCTACAGTGAATCAACCCCACAGAATTCAATAAAAATATTTTCAGCCTCCCCCCCCACCCCATTTTCGGGGGTTTTATGGAATAATTGGTGATGTGTAACACTCCAGCGCATTGTGTAATGGAAATCATTATTATTCCGAAAAATCATAAGTACACTTCTTCTGTGACCGGAAATACAGGGTGTTTCAGACCACCCGCACCAGACCTTTTTCTCGGTTGTTTTAGGTCGTACGAAGTCGGGGACCGCGGGGTTGAATAGGGTATTGACCCCAAGGAATCCGAATTTCGTGGTCCCGAAACCTACCCCCCCCCTTTGGAGGTAAAGGGGGAGGGTCACGATGGTAAAAGTCACGGTTTCCGACCGAATTGCGGATTAATCGCATCAGAATTGAAGAGCACGGAAAATTTCACGTGAAGTTGACCCCTAATAATCCATAATCGGCCCATCCAAGGCCCAAAAATGACCCCCAAAAGAGGGGGACAGTGCCCCCCTCCATAATTTCTCTTTGATCTCAAAATTAACGTAGATTCTCCAGAAAAAGATGGTTTCCCAAGTAATCGACTCCGAGAAATCCAAATTTCATGGTCCCGAAGCTCCTCCAGCCTCTCTTGGGGGGTAAACGGGGAGTCCAATTTTAAAAATCGGGGCTCCTTTCCGAATCGCAAATTGATTGCATCCAAATTGAGGAGCAGAACACTTTTGCATCTTAAGTGACCCCCAAGAGTTTTAATTGACCCCCCCCCCCCTGAACGGCAGAAAGTAACCCCTGAGGAGGGGGGCCTCGCCCCCTCCAAAACTTTCTCAAGATTCCTCTTCGGTCGCAAAATTGACGTCGATTCTCCAGAAAAAGACAGTTTTCCGGGTAATCGACCCTGAGGACTCTGAATTTCATGGTCCCTAAGCTCCGCTACCCGCCCTTTTGGGCAGAAACCGTCTTCAATTCTGATGCAATTAATCCGCAATCCGGTCGGGAACCGTGACTTTTACCATCGTGACCCCCCCCCCCCTCTTTACCTCCAAAGGGGGGGTGGGTAGGTTTCGGGACCACGAAATTTTTTACGACAAAAGCCTCTCAATGTAAGGTTTGTCGAAACATTTATCCACTTTCACGATCGCGCTCTATTACCATTATCAAAACATCCCAAGTAGCATGGATTGCAATTTCATTGCAATGGATTGTGAGTTGATTACAATTTTTGCTTGTTGCCTATACGTTCATTTGAAGGCGCTGAGGAAGTTGCAATTTTATTGGAATGAGTTTGCAAAAAGTGTAGGTTATGCTTGTTGCCTAACCTTCTTTTTCAAGGCACTATAAAGACTGCAATTTCGGTGCAATCATGTTGAAACAAATTCACGCCATGTGCCTGGCATCCAATTTTCTAGTTGTTTTAAAGTTTTTTCGACGTAAATGTCTCACCTAATACTTTCTAAATTTTTTTTTTATTTTTCGTTTTTGAGTAGCCGATAGTTTCGCGCGAATGAAAGAATTTACATTATGTTGAAATTTAATTTTTAGTGTCATTTTCTCTCACTCTCCTCACTTCCTTCCCCCTCCCTCTCCCTGCTCTCCCTCCCTCTCTCTTAATTTGAGGAGTGAAATTTTTCAATTTTAAATGAAGCAATTTTTATTGTATTTTTTTATTTTATTTTTATTTGTATTTATTTATTATTATTACCTATTATTTTTTTTTTTTATTTTTTCCCGACCGTTTTCGAGATATCAATTTTTAAAGTTACGCTTTTTGCACGTTTCCGCGCGGAGTCCCGGCAAGCCGCACGAAGCGCGATGTCTATTTACCGACTTGACCAGCCACCAATATCACATTCCCGGTGGCCGAGCGGTAGAGTGTTCGCCCACCGACCCGACGAACTTGGGTTCGAATCCTGCTTCTTGCTCTTGGTTTTAGGATACGCCGCATTGCGTCTACACAAGTTTTATTTATTTTTAACACACACACCAGGGGGTCCGCCCCTGGCCGCTGGAAAATGTAGGGGTTGAAATTTAAAGGTCGTCAATATTGAAATTTATTTGCAAAAAAATTGCAACTTTTTTACAATGAGGGGGTCAGATGTTGTAAAATAATTGAAATTTTCTTGCAAAAAAGTTGAAATCATCCGGAAATTTTATTTCATTAAAATTGCAATTTTTTCGTTGCAAAATGCTACTTGGGATTTGTCAAAAATTTGTTGAATTCCGTTGACACAATACTTTCAAATCATTAGATTGAAAAAAAAGATTGGTAGAATTCTTTCACGCTGTATGTCACACAGCGTGAAGGAATGGTTAATTCCACCAATCTTTTTTTCAGTGTCCTTGAGGCAAAACCCTGCTCAAAATGTCATTTCTTCCGTGCCGTTTTCTTGGGAGGGGGCGGAGGGGAAAACTGTAGCACTCCAAGCCGGCGTTTTAAATATTATTCTATGATAGAAAGAGAGATTAAAAATTTTAGTTCTCTAGAAAAGTTAATGTTGGAGATATTCTTATTCAATACCTATATTTTCAATTATCATCTTCTACAGGCACTGTTTTTGGATTTTAAAATTTTCATGGAGATAGATGACAGACCGGTGAGAAAGTCCATCTACTCAATTTTTCTCAAAATGTTAGTTGAATCCTTTCAGCTGAACTCGGGCTAATAGTTTCCGAATTATTTTTATTTGCATACCTAGGTAGTGGTGCTAGCAGATTACGCGAATGTCGTTTTATTTCGATAGCATGTAGCAACTGAAGTTTAGTTCTCAAAATTGGTGTGATTTCTTCTATTTTTTCATCTTTTCTGTGAGCAGGTGATTCCAAGCCCAAAAGCACGCTCTGAAAAATGGATAAGTACTTCACTGCCCGAATCGCAATGGAACTCATCATTGGCGAAGCTATCCTCCGCCGAGTACCACACAAACAACTTATTGCGTCCTGTTCTTTTCGAGGAAGCATGTCGTCTGATACCACATCGAGCTATTTTGATTGAAATCGCTCCTCATGGTCTTCTTCAAGCCATTTTGAAACGATCACTGTCAAAGGATATTTTATCTGTTTCGTTAACGCAGCGAGATCATAAAGACAATGCTCATGTTCTCTTTAATTCTTTGGGCAAGTTAGTACCTATTAAAATTTTTACCACCTAGTACTTAGGGTAAACTATAGTGCCCCAATCATTCGGGCGGATTAGAACGGGAGGTACATACCCCAAAACAATCGTCCATTGACCTTGCTCCGTAGAACCACAAAATATATCGATTTATGGTTTAAGGGATGCCCTAGCTTGACTCATGAGCTTTGAGACAAGCCCAAGTTCAGCAGATTTGATCGAGAATTTACGAATTTACAACGATTGCACGAAGGTGCCTGCGAATTAAATACCTTCTCAGTTGTCCGTGGCATATAGAGTTTTCAATGAAGTGCGTGTGTCCAGAATGTTTCATGAGCACTGACTCTTCAGACAGCAATAATCTGCTGTAAGTGATTGAAGGGGGAAAAGTGTCGAAAAATTGGTGTTTTTGTACCTAGTAAGAGATCTAACACGATAAAAAACTTTGGTGCATAGATTATCAATGATGGCAAGTTCGGTTAGATGTCAACAACATATATGTTGCTGGCATCTAACCCAAGTAGAATTTTCTACGGAAAAATCGCGATTTATTGCGATTTTATCGGCGATAAAATCGCTAGGATCATCAACATTTGAGCGATTGTCCTCGATCTTGCAATGTAATCACGATTTATATTGCCCGGCAATTTATCGCGATATATGGCGATTTAATCTCGATTTTATCCACAAAAATTGATCGCGGTTTTGCCGAACAAAAAATTGCGATGCATACCTAGTGATTTAACGGCCATAAATCGCAATTTTTCATTCGATAATATTGCGACAAATTGCCCCCGATATAATCGCGATAATCAACCGATAAAATCGCTATCTATCGCAATCAATGCTACTTGGGAACGAGTGGCTGCCCGCATTGTTTGAACCTGGCATCATCTATATATTTAATATCCTAAGGCCTTTTTTGGCCTCCAACAGTTTGTGCTAATTCGATCTCGGAAACTACTGGACCGATTTTCCTCGGATTTGTTTTAAATGAAAGCTCTTACGCTGTAGACGTGCCAACATCCCTTGGTTTTTCGATTTGCGCGACCGACGTTGCAAAATTTACCTCGATTTGATAACGACATATTTGCATTTTTGACGCTGGACAGTTTGTGCTAATTCGATCTCAGAAACTACTCGACGGATTTTCCTCGGATTTGTTTTAAATGAAAGCTCATAGGGTCTAGATGTGCCAAGACCCCTTCGTTTTTCGATTTGCGCGACCGAAGTTGCAAAATTTACCTCGATTTGATAACGACATATTTGCGTTTTTGACGCTGGACGAGTCATATGGTTGGGGGACCTCTCACCCTCTGATTTTCCGTTTCCCTCTCCACGTAAACCCATCCCTACCTGCTCACAACACGTGTCACCCTTCTACCCTAGCATGGGTCCTACGGCAGTTTCACTCATGTCGGGGGTCGGCTCATGTCTTCTTCCAAGAGAATTGGTGATTTATCTTCACCCTTTCGCACCGTTACATTTTCAAAAAGTGTTCTGATTTTCTTTTCCAGGAGTGTTATTTATTTTTCAAGGTTGTTTCTTTTTCTAAAAGTGGGTAATTTTTAGTTTCCTATTCTTTGTTTTTGAATTTATCATTTTGCCTCCAGGAAGTCCTCTAAGCACTGGTAGTAGCAAAATTTGGCTCGCGAGGCGAGCCAACAGTTACTCGCGGAGCGAGTAACTGGGGGTCCAGGGGGCTTGCCCCCGGCTAGCGGCGCAAGCGAGCGTAGCGAGCTGAAGCAGCTAGTTGATGATAATTTATGCACCTCAAAGTTTTCCAACTCTTCGGATCTATTACTAGGACACCAAAGTAATTACCGCTTTTTTCAAAATAAATTTAAATTATTATAATCATTGCTTCTCACCATATTTCCCCCTTTAGATTATTTGAAGCTGGTCTAACGCCCAAACTCTCTGTGTTATACCCGCCTGTTGCACTACCAGTCAGTCGCGGTACTCCTATGATAGCACCACTAGTCCGATGGGAGCACAGTGAGGATTGGTACGTGACTTCTTACCGCATGCAGGAAAAGATCAAGAGCGGGGAACGGAGTGTGAATATCTCTTTAAAGGATGATGAGCTGGAGTATCTGTCAGGGCACGTCATTGATGGCCGAAATCTTTACCCAGCGACTGGATACCTTGTAAGTTTATGCGAAGTATTGATGGAATAGAAAAGAAAAGAATTAACCAGCAAAAAGGAAAAAAACCGGCGCTACGCTTCGTCCGCGCGCGTCTTTTCAGTCGTGTTTCTTCTTTTCATTAAGTGACCCGCGCATCCACCTCGGGGAGGAAAGTGTATTTCCCGAAGTGGGTGCAAGAGTCTTGGAATTTACCAATATTTTTAATTTTTCCAGCCTTTTTTTCGAATTTTGAAAATAGTTGTAACGGTTAAAAGGGTGAGATTTTATTGAAAGACAGATCTCTTACCCTGACCCACAGTGCCACGAAAAATTTGTCCAAAATCTCTCTTTCCCTGACCCACTGAGCGACGATAAGCTTGTCCAAAAACTCTCTCCCCCTGAGCCACTGTGCGGCTTTCCTCATGTCGCGCAGCCCCCTCGCCTTCACAGATTAGTCCAGATCGCTGACATCGGCGGAAGAGCGTGAGTAGTTTTGTGAGCGCCGTTGGCGGGAAAATCCATGGGCATTTAAAAGTAGGAACCAAAACTGAAATTTTGGCCATTTGCAGCAGATTTTCGGCGGGAAAATACTTCTTTTTCAGATTTTTGTGGGATGAAACGTTCCGAAGAATTCAAGAATTAGTTTCTCAGTAGAATTTATGTGGTTCAATACTTCCAGATTAAAAGACGCAGCACTTTCCCCCTTAATTTGGAATGTCTATCTCTCATCTATTCTGGGTGAATCGATCTTCACCGCCAGATTGTAATATATCATATTTTTGAAGTTTAAAGCCTCAGAGACCGAAAATTAAAGCAAAATCCTAGCAAAATGAGACTTTTGGTTCCTAGTTTTGAATTCCCGTCAGGCCCCCCCATGAAAGCAGTTAATTGCTACCAACTGTTGTAAGAATATTGAAACAGAATACTTAGCATAACAGTACTTGATAAAATCTTACTTGAGCAAAAACCGTTATCACACATTACTATTTATTCTCTATTAAAGCTTTATAATCAGATTCAAGAGGAAATTTCTCTCGATCCGGTCAAGTTCTTTCACTACTGGTAGTGCCATCAATTTTCGAAAGTTGCCTAACCTGTAGCAAAATTACTCACGCTTCCTAAGCATTAGCTAGATTGGATGTTAGCGATCTGGACTAATCTGTGCTCGCCTTAAACGTTCAAAGCTCGCCATTTTTATACGGCTCAGCCGATTTTGCTGAAATTCAATACCAATCCAGTCCTAGGGGAAAATTAGGTACCACCCGTAAGAAGGTCAGCTGAAATTTCTCATTTTAACTTGAATTGTCAAGTGGACAAGATTGTACCTCCCCTCTTTATCGAGCCCGACCCCTTAAAATCTATTGCCTCAAACAATTTGCTTAGGCATGAATAGTGGCTTTAATGAACCTCTACGGAATGGAAAAAATTGGTCAAAATATTTTGCAACGAAAGAAAGATATACCTAACTACTTAAAAATCGAAAAATCTTAAAAAGGCGGAAATACATGCATATACATCTACTAGCCGTTCTGGGCGCGCTTCGCGCGCCCGTCACGCCTAGCCGGAGGCTACGCCCCCTGGACCCCCTGTCACTCGCTGCGCGAGTGACATTCGGCTCGCTTCGCGAGCCGATTTTGTAGTAGTTGCAAATTTTTTATCACTATATTTTAAAGATTTCATAGAAAACATTATGAAACTCTCATTCCACAATTAACTTGTAGAATAATAATGGCAGGGCAAGAAATAGACTATATCTTATGGACGGTTCCCACTTAGTAAAAACAGCCAACACCACGAGAAGGTGAGGAACCATTGTTAGCCACTTTTTTTACTTTTCTGAAAAAATTTACTGAAATTTTAGTTGCGTCCCCTAAAAGGAAACACGGAGAAAAAAATTTTGTGCATGGAACCCGAAGCTGAGATCATATGGATCTCTGAAGTTTTCGGATCACGCATCCGAAAAGTTAAGGTCCATCTGCCGAAGTTCGGGTCAGACAATTGAAGTAGTTCGGTATATACCGAAGGTTTCAGGTCACACATCTGAAGTACTCGGTGCATACCGAAGTGTTTCAGATTTCTGACCCGAATTTCGGCAGCTGGACCTCAAGTTTTAAGAGATTCATATGATCTCAACGTCGGGTCCCATGCACGAAGTTTTTTCTCCGTGTGAGTATTAATATAAATTTCAACACAGTCAAACACAGTAGAGAACCAAGGAAATCACAGTAGAACAGAGAAAAAATACCGTCGAATAAATAAAGAAAACTATTATCGAAGAAATTCTAATTATTTGGAAAGTAATTCGCTGGCGTAGGTAATCAATGCGTAGCTGCGTAGGAGCATGAGCGAGATTTATCATCAACTGACCGCTGGCCGGTAGGTACCTGGGTGGGCGAGCGACAATACGTAAGCGGTGGCATATGGTTCGATTGACAGAGGAGTGGGGAACGGTCAGACGTAGGGGAAAGGTTCAGGCTGAACCGTTCAGCACAGCGCAGCGTCAGTCACCGGGTGGGGAAGAGAGTCCGGGAGGGGACACTTCCCCTCGAGTGAAATAGAAAAAGGCAGAATCCTTCGAAGTTTATATTAATGATATTATAAGCTCCGAGACCTCCTAACTGGTAACGCTTCGTTCCAGCGTCCTACCGGACCGATTTTCATGATTCTTGCGGCTGTCGACAGGCAATTTTATCTAGATAGCCCGCTTTCATCAGATTTTAGAAATAGGACCCACGTTTTTTTATAATTACGTTATAAAAGTGAGCGAATTCACAGAATGCTCTGCAACTGGTGTGCGCAGAAGGCTGCGCAGTAGCTGAGACGGTTGCGCAGTGGCCGTGTAGCCTGCGCATTAGCTCTATTCTATGAACAAGAGATTCATCTCATTAAAAACATAATTGGCGGTGGCCGAGTCATCTACGGCCCGTCAGGTGTGCACCTCCATGCCATTCCGTATTGTAGGTTCGAATCCCGTCCGTATAGCTTATTTATTACGACCTGTAAATCATCTCACGTTGTTTTACTGCTTTTATCTATTAATCAATCATTGCGAAAGGCATCCTTTTGACTTCAAATTTTTTCTTCTTTTTTGTTTATCAAAAACGAAAATCACTTCGTTCTCAAAAGGAAAATACACCTACTGAAGTATTTTTTTTAATGGGGAAATGAAACCAACATTGATTAGCAGCTGAAAGAGGAAGACGCAAAGATAAAAATCGAAAAGGAAAGAAAATTTTAAAAAGAAAATGTATAAATGGATAAATGAAAAAAATGAAAATGAAGAAAAATTAGACACCATCGATAGGCTCTTACTACTTCCGTCATGAAAGTTTTGCAGAGAATGGAGATGTTGCATTTGTGAGGAATTTGCGATTTGATTGTTGATTCATACGTTAAAGTTCGCGAGAGACACGATGGTGCCACTGGTTTTCTCTCAATCAACTCCCAAGCTCAAAAAAAGCTCCCAAGTTGAGGCCAAAATGGAGGGGATATCCCCAGGGCCGGATTTAGCTTTTCTTCGCCCCTGGGCAAGCTACATTTTGCCGCCCCTGGGTCTGCAATATTTCGCCACTATATTGTCAACAGTATCCCCTCCTCCCCCCCCTCTCCGCACTCCCAACTTCCCACGACATCTCATCTTGTCCCCCCCCCCTCGTGCGCCGCCTGGGCGCGTGCGCGTAGCTGCTTCAAAATGCGCCGCGAATATATAAAATGGAATGGATGGATGAGACAAAAATAAAATGTGGAGACAAAGTTGAAGCTAGTGTAGCTCAATGTATTAGTTGCAATGTATTTTCGGAAGATCAGGTTAAAAAGTTTTTCTCCGGGTTTTCAGTTTAGCAAAGCTGTCAACCAGAGCATCGACGTCTAAATTGATTATCAAGTCTGCCTTGATGTTTCAAATTGCCGTGTTGTTTAGTATCACTCCAACGAACGATCATCCTAGCGCTCAAGGCCGGGCCTAAGGGGCGGCAGCTTTGCCGCTCCCGTCAAGCGTCAACTCCCTTCCTTCATACATTTTGCCGCTCATCTTTTCACTTCGCTCCGTCTCTGTCTCCATTTTTTCCTTTTTTCTCGCTTTAACTTTCAATTAATCCAGTGCCAAAATTTGCCGCTATGGGCAAGTGCCCCAGTGCCCTATAGGTAAATCCGGCCCTGGATATCCCACGCTATCCTGAGAGTCCACCTCTATCAAGACAAACTCTTCATGCAAAGATAGGGATCAAATACATTGACAGGGCTGCCACTTTATTTGGAGACTCTAAAACTGAAAACACGGCATCACTGCTAATGTATTTGCTCCCTATCTTTGCATGGAGAGTTAGTCTTGATGTAGAGGTGGACTCTCAGGATAGCGTGGGATATCCCCTCCATTTTAGTCTCAATTTGGGAGCTTTTTTTGAGCTTGGCAGTTGATTTCAGAGAAAACCAGTGGCACCATCGTGTTTTTCGCGAACTTTTACAAAAGATTCTTTTGTCAAATCGCACATTCCTCACACATGCAACATCTCCATTGTTAAACACATTTTATCATGAGATATGAATTTTATTAACGCTGTGGCTACAAAAAAGAGCCGCGAAGCGGCCTCTTGATGGCGCCGGGCGCCTTCAGGGTGTAATCAGGGGGCGTAACCCCCTAGTATATACATAAACAGGAAACACAGAATATTTTGTGTTCCCTGTTCATAAGAAATCGGGTTACGAAAATTTTTCTCATGACATACAGGGTGAGCGAAAAGTCCCCGACCCCCCCTCTAACTTTTGAACGAATTGAGCTAAGGAAATGAAACTTTGGGAATGTTCCTATCTCAAAGGGGACCATCTTTTGAGGGGGTCAAAATTTTGGTCCCCCCCTCAGGGGGTACAGGGGCCCCCCAACTTTTTTTTTTCAAAAAGCAACCCCTATCTTGTGATACCTCATTCGAAAGAGCATAAAAAACTTAAGAATTTTGGCGCAAACCGCAGATCAATATCTCAATTTTTGACCAAGTTATGATAGGTCAAAGGTCAAATTTGACCTATTTTCAAAAAATCATAACTCCGGTTCAAATTATCGTAAAGAAAAAAATAAAACGGGAAAATTTACCAAATTGTGTTCGCTTTTACGTAAAAATTGCAGAAATCACTTCGCTGTAATTTTAAGGGGGGGCTCGGACTCCCAAGTACGTCAATTCAAAGGTCATTCAATTTTCCTGCGAAATAAGCCAATTTCCTCTGGATTTGCCTCCACATTATCTCAGTAAGGTCAAAATCAGTTCAACATTACGTTGGCAAGTCCCCAAATTTCGGGAAAAGTTAAAAAAACGAAATTTAAACGGTCAAATTTAATCACCTTAAATTTCGTTTTTTTAACTTTTCCCAAAATTTTGACCCCCCCCCCCCCCAAAAAAAAAGATGATCCCCTTTGAGATAAGAACATTCCCAAAGTTTCA
The DNA here is from genome assembly GCF_918797505.1 of Bemisia tabaci. Lineage (NCBI taxonomy): Eukaryota > Metazoa > Arthropoda > Insecta > Hemiptera > Aleyrodidae > Bemisia > Bemisia tabaci. The sequence goes on from NC_092794.1 coordinate 76,587,408, forward strand.
TTACCCTAGCTCAATTCGCTCAAAAGTTAGCAGGGGTGGGACGGACTTTTGGTACACCCTGTAAGTGAAAAAACAAAAAGTGGCTCGAACTGTACGTAACAAGATTGAGAAATGGCGCTGGGTCCTGGGTCCACACCATTTCGCGGGGAAAACAAAACCAAGAAGTTCCAAAAATTATAATTAGAGTCTAAAAGTTTAATTTTTTAATCTAATTATAATGTTTGGAACTTCTTGGCTTTGTTTTCCCTGCGAAACACATTCAAATATGTAAACACTACACGTATGTATGTATACATTTTCCTACAGACGTGACTAAGGTGTTGATTTATACGTAATTTTAGTTGTAGGGCCGAATTCCCGAATTTAAAAAATCCTTCGACCTAAGGGGGGGCAAATCCAAGATGGCGGCCGAAATGGGCCCCTTGGCGGGAAAGTGGCCTCAAATTCACATTAAAACGGTGATCCGGTCGAAGGGGTTAGGGGCAAAATCCAGCATGGCGCCCGAAATGGCCTTTATGGTGGGAAAATGACCGTAGGTGGCTTCATATGCCGTATGAAATAGACGCCAATAGGTTTTCTTGGTACATAGGAAATTTCAAATATGAGTTTAAGAATGTTCTTTGCTCATCGGAGAGGTGTGTGTAGGAAGGAGGGGGTCCTAGGGCCTTCTCCTCTCCCCCAAGAAACTTAAAATCCTCCTTGAGAGGCTTTAAAATTCTGAGTAAGTAATTAAAATGAATGGTAAAACAAACATGGACAAGGAGTGTTTATCCGTTGGGATAAGTCTTAGAAGAGAACCGGCTAAATTGCTAAAGAGTAAGCGCGGAATAGCAGCGCCTTTCCCCCTGTATACTTGAAAAAAGATGGCGGCCCAATTTGGTCGGCATCTTAGAATTGCCCCCCCCCCCCCAACTTCTACAACTAAAATTACGTATAAATCGAGCCCCATGGTTTAGCTCTCGCCGTTCCGTTGTTTTTGAAGATCAACCCATCATATGCACATCAAATCAAAGTAACAAAATTTTGAAAAACCATATCCAACTTTTACAGACCATCTTTAAGTCAAAACTTTTGTCAAAATGTAAATTATTTTTAATTGAAACCAACTGAAAATTTTGAATAGTTTATTTTTTTGAATTTTGCGCCCGCACAACATAATTAAATGGCCAAATTAAAGTATTTCTTAAAAGTAGACTCTATATCTAAAATTTAATGAGAAATGGATTCATCATGTCAATTTTTAGTCCCACGCTGATTTTTTACTCACTTGGGCCAAACTGTAGGTTAAAGTAAACTTTTCGCCCTCAAATTCATCAGTTTACTAGACAATGAGTATAATGCAACCAAAGTATCAGACAACATAATGAGTCATGTGCAAATCTTAAAATGTCGCAGTGTTTCAATTTCTCTTTTTTTTCATTTTCTTTCTCTCCTTTTTCTGAACCTTTTTTTTTGTTTGTACATAAAAAAAGTAAAACAAAAAATAATTTTATTTCAAAGGCCCTTGCTTGGGAGACAGTAGGTTTAATGCGAGGTGAGCTGTACACCGAGGTTCCTGTAATTTTCGAGAATGTTCGTTTCCACAGAGCGACCAATATTCCTAAAGATGGTAAGTTTTGGCAATATTTTTACGACTCTTCTTCATTCTTACCGATTCCAATCGTATTTAAAATCCACATGGATATTCTCCACGCACAAACGGGAGGAATTGTTGACTGTCGCTTTCGACAACACCCCGCTAAAAATGAACATGTTGGTAACATATTGAGACTATGTTGTTACCAACATGGTCTAAAATGCCCATGTTGGTATCAAGATGATGTCAACATGGTATCAACGTGAAATCAACTTGGGGTAAAAGATCAACACGCTAGCAATATGGCAAGTCCCAATATGATATAAACATGATTTAAAAAAAATGTTGTTAACAACATTGCACAAATATGGTAACATGATGATATCAATTTGGACTTTCTTACAATCATGATAAAGAGTTGATGTAAAGTTTGGTATCTGTTGGTTCCATCATAGGAACATATCATTGCACTGAAAAGGCCAATTTATGCCCGGCGCTTCTTGCCGGCATGTGGGGGGGGGGGGCATCATGGTGCGAAGATCGCACAATACTTTCTCGCTTTTGCTGGAATATTTAGAAAAATACTGCCAATTTCACAAAATCATAAAGTTTGATTGGAATTTTGATCGCAGGATAATAGTTATGAAATTTTTATTCAAACCACTGCACTTTATTGTGAATGTCTTCGAGATATGTGATGAATTCATATATTCGGACTCGACTTGTCGATATTATGAGGCATCTTCAATTAAATATGTAATTGATTAATGATGCCTCCTATTAAAGACGGCTATGTGTAAAAATCTTAGCTTTTCTACGATTCATTAGGATCCATTAGATTCATTGGCATCATACTTCAGATACGATTATATATTATAATATTTCCTTAAGCACGGTCAAAAGCCATCAAAAATCTAATTTAATGGGTAGAATGACTATTTGATGTTTAAATAGTCTTAAAACTAAACGGTTTTCGCTTAGCATCGCCCAAATTTTAAAGGCGGGAGAATCTACCTACCTGCTGGTAATGGTTCACCACCCGCCCGCCAAGAGCGCCAGTTCCTTAGCACGTATCCCCGTAATTCAAAACGAAAACAATAGAGAGCGCCACCTTCTTGCTGCTCGTAACCTGTCGTAACCCCGTGTATGTAAACAACAACAACAACAAACTTCAACAAACCTCGACGGGTTATAACACGCTTTATTGTCAATAATTATGTTTGTGCAGTTTTATTATATTATATTTGTGTTCAGTACCTCGTAAAAAGGAACCGCGAAAGATGGAATCTGCCGGGATTCTAAATTCATTAACAACAAACATATTAGTTTCTAATAAAGATCTAAGTTCTTGCGTTAGCTTTGATGATTCATAGTATGTAATGTAAGTACCTAATTAGTTGTCTAATTTTGCTTGGTGTATACCTACGGAGTAATTTTGGAGATAGTATATGATGCATTATATAATGCATTTGAATTCCTAGGTTTCGTCTGACTCAAAGCGTTTGCTGCTATTATCTAGGAGCGTGCCGACTCATTTATCGGAGAATTGAGCGTTTCCTATCGGCCCCTCTGCAATTATAAGATTAGTCCGAGGATCCTTTAGGAACTTAATTAATGACTCAGGTGGTGCTTTTGAGCCAACTTTCAAAGAATTAAAGGCATTTTTTCAAAATCTACCGTCCATGAGCTCTCCTTCTGACCGAAGTGCTCTCCACGCTACATGACGCGTAACCCTTCAATTTTTAGTTTAGTCCAAAGACCTCACACGAACTTAAATAAATGAACCAGATGGTGCTCTTATGGTAACTTTCGAAGAATTAAAGGCATTTTTTTCTAAAATTTACAGTCCTTGAAAATGAGCTGTTTGTGATGTCGCGGAGCAAAGCGCCCTACTTTTGGGCCTCGTAATCCCTTGAATTTTGAGTTTAGTGCAAAGATATTTTAGGAACTTAAATTAATGACCCAGATGATGTGCTTGATGCCCATTGTTAAAGAATTACAGGCATTTTTCAAAATTTACAGTCTTTCAAAATGAGCTTTCCGTGTGATTTTGCTAAAAATGGACACTTTAGCGTATCCCCCCCCCCCCAAATTTTAGCGTACCTCAAAATCGTTTGACGTGCATAAGGAGACCATAGATATGGTGTTCTGTGAGAATTTTGAATGAAATCGAACAGATAAATTCTGAGATATCGCTTTACACAGATTTGGGGGACATCGGACGGACGGACACACATTTTTTCAAGTACGGTTATTTTGACTCCTGGGACCTTAAAACGTCTAGAAATGATGAAATTTCAACTTTTTTTTTTTCTTGGAGGATGACAATACTTCCTCTCTACCCTAGGGGAGCGAGAAAGTAAAAGGTTCGGTGATTTTTACCGAACCCTTCGGTGTACGGTTGTTCGGTGGCACAAACCTAGGTATTGGGTTTTTTTTTTAACTTAACGGCATTGAGGCGTTTGGAGCACACGACCAACTGAGTTCGGTAAGGTTTTACCGAACTTTTAAGGTCACGGAAATCGATCATTTCGGTTATTTGCACCGAACTTTCAGTATATATTCGGAGAAAGTCGGAAACATTCGGTTGGCGTCTTATTATTGTATGTGTAGTTCCATAGATATGTTCAAAGACGATTTTCTTATTCTTGCCTTTGTGGTCGTATTAATTTTTGAAATCCATGTTGATATTTTTTCTGTGAGTAAGTTTTCCTTTAGACTTTTTTTCTATTGTACTTCCGAAACACATTTGTGCATTGAATAAAATTTCATTTATATCTGCGGCCTGAATTCAAAAGAATGTTGCTCAATTAAGATGGGACCAGGAAGTCATTATAAAAATTATTAAATAATATTACGAATTTATATTATTAATATGATAAATCATCATCATTAATATAAACTTCGAAGGATTCAGACTTTCAGCGATTCCACCTTTTTCTATTTCACTCGAGAGGTTGCCAGATTGTGCGACAAATGTGAATATTTTACATGGATTTGAATTGGGAAAAGTGCTAAAAAAGCAACTTATCTGGCAACAATAGAGTCCGGGAGGGACGAGGGACTGTCTTCCAGGGAAAACCCATGATTTAGCCGGAAATGTCATTAAAACAATTGATTCCGTTTGAAGCATCAATTGTATACTAGGGGAAAGCTATTTGAAAATAATAATTGTAAATGGACCAAGATGCTACAAAAAAGGAACAAGGAAAGGGCAAGGAAATGAAATGAGGATATGATTACTAATATTCAATCAGAGAGAATAAAACAAAAACATCAGCGAAATTTATATGCGATGAAAATATAAGAAAAAAGCACGAGTGGGCTCATTGCGATTCGGAACTCGAACTATACTATCGTTGAGCAGTTTTTAGACCCCTACGCCACCGATAATCTTCTTAAGAGGTAAAGATGAACTTTTGCTACTTCAGCGAGTCAAATCGCGGAAGGAGATCCATGGATTATCTTTTTCCGCTACCCGAAGGGATGACGTCCCAATCAAATGCGTTTTTAAAGAAATGATCGATCCCCATCATCGCTTCATCTCCACACATCTATTCATGTGTAAATGATGGCACGCTCCGGCAACAAGGTTCTGTGACGAAATCATTTTTGCCTGCAGAGTCTCCAAAATGTATCCATCTTAGTGATCAAATGTTTAATCACTGAGAAAAATGGCTCGCGTAGCGAGCCGAATGTCAATCGCGTAGCGAGGGATCGGCGTCCAGGGGGTGCAGCCCCTCGGCTGGCTCTGACGGACGCGCAAAGCGCGTCCAGAACGGCTAGTAATATAAATAAATAATATAAATGAAAGATGCTTGATTGGGTTCCTCCTGGGAGGAGACGTAGGGGTCGCCCAGTGAGAGGTTGGCGACAGGGGGTGTTGAGTGAGATGAGGGAGTGTCAACTCCCTGATGACCTGTGGGAAGACCGAGCTTTGTGGCGATTGGGCGTCGTAGAGCGCCGAAGAGCGCTGTAAAAACGACTCATATGTATGTATATAAATGAATGAAAAATGAATATTATTATTATTAATGTATTTTAATATATTATAATTTATTGTATTATATATTATATTTATTATATTACTAGCCGTACTGGACTTGCGCGTCCAGAACGGCCAGCCGAGGGGCTGCGCACCCTGGACCCCGATCCCTCGCTACGCGATTGACATTCGGCTCGCTACGCGAGCCATTATTCTCAGTGATTGAACATTTGATCACTAAGATGTATACATTTTGGAGACTCTGCAGGCAAAAATGATTTCGTCACAAAACCTTGTTGCCGGAGCGTGCCATCATTTACACATGAATAGATGTGTGGAGATGAAGCGATGATGGGGATCGATCATTTCTTTAAAAACGCATTTGATTGGGACGTCATCCCTTCGGGTAGCGGAAAAAGATAATCCATGGATCTCCTTCCGCGATTTGACTCGCTGAAGTAGCAAAAGTTCATCTTTACCTCTTAAGAAGATTATCGGTGGCGTAGGGGTCTAAAAACTGCTCAACGATAGTATAGTTCGAGTTCCGAATCGCAATGAGCCCACTCGTGCTTTTTTCTTATATTTTCATCGCATATAAATTTCGCTGATGTTTTTGTTTTATTCTCTCTGATTGAATATTAGTAATCATATCCTCATTTCATTTCCTTGCCCTTTCCTTGTTCCTTTTTTGTAGCATCTTGGTCCATTTACAATTATTATTTTCAAATAGCTTTCCCCTAGTATACAATTGATGCTTCAAACGGAATCAATTGTTTTAATGACATTTCCGGCTAAATCATGGGTTTTCCCTGGAAGACAGTCCCTCGTCTCTCCCGGACTCTATTGTTGCCAGATAAGTTGCTTTTTTAGCACTTTTCCCAATTCAAATCCATGTAAAATATTCACATTTGTCGCACAATCTGGCAACCTCTCGAGTGAAATAGAAAAAGGTGGAATCGCTAAGAGTCTGAATCCTTCGAAGTTTATATTAATGATGATGATTTCGTTTTTAATATTTTCATTTTTAATAACTAATAATCCGTCCATATTTTATTTTATTTTTTTTTTTTTTCATGTGTTGTTCGTACTCTTCTCTTTCAAAAACTTGATCTACTTTATATTATTTTCGTATCCTTCATTGTGGAACTGAATGATGTACAAAATTGCAAGAATATCGTTGCTTCTAATCATTGAATCAGATCTGCGGACGTTTATTAGTGCTGAATTAGCCACAAGTCTCACGCGAGCGTCGATGGCGGAGTGGCAGCGACACTCGGGCGATCACCAAAGTTCAGCAACGTCGGGCGTAGTTAGTACTTCGATGGGTGACCGCTTGGGACCTCGGGCGCAGCGCGGCTTAACTCTGGCGAATATTGAGTGTCAGGTTCTCTCAGCGTTACTTCTCTGGTGACTGCGATGAAAATTAAGCCTAAGAACGTGCATCGCGCCTATTTAAGCATTTTGGCATTTTGGAAATTTTTTTTTTCAGTGTGCGATATCATGGTGATAACATGTTGATATCATGATGATAAAATGTCGATATCATTTATGATAATAGGTTACATTCACCATGTTGCGACCATGTTGGGCCAGACCAACTTGTTACCAACGTGTTCATTTTTAGCGTCGACGATCTTTGAAGGTAAGCGATGTGTTCAGGAAATATCATAGATCAGATTTTGCGATTTTCAAGGAATTTTGTGCAGATCTCACTGAAAAATCGAAGAGATAGTTCCAGTTTGTGCGTGGAGAAGAGCCTACAAACAGGCGTAAATATTGTTTGACCAATCGACACCTAGGTACAAGATTCGATCGGTCATAAGGCGAACTTCATTGTATATCATTGACTGTGTTTACGTTTGGGTCGGAGAAGAGGCTGAAGGTTTTTGAACTGATGGATAAAAACTACTCAGCGTATCCTTAGACAGCCGAGGAATCTTAATTTAAGCATAGAATAATCTCGAAACATTTTCTGAAAACGAAGAGCAGCATAAGAAATGAACTGCACTTCGGAATTAGGAATACAATGTCTGACTCCGTATGGGTACAACGTATGTACCATGCATACAACTGTTCTCACAGATGGCCTGGAAATGGTAGCTCCCAATATTGCCAATTGTAGTCCAGATATCACAGGTATGCAATAGGAACCAAAGAATACTGGTACTCCATACTCTCTGATATGAACTAGCATGTTAAAACGAGGTGTCTTGTCTCAACCATTTGGACGCATTTCTGCCAAACAGAACTATAGACGAGTAGGAAAGATGAAGTGGGTTCGTTGAGGCTACATAAGAAACAATGTAAAAGTGAGAGACTTCCTTTTGGAGAAACAGGAAAGCGGGATGTTACATTCTTTCAAACCGAACTATGTGCCAACTGAATGCGGCACTCATGAGCCGTGGGCATGGCAGAAGAGCGTTGTAGACAGGGCTCATGAGTTACCTAAGGCCGAGCAAGGGCGACAACGGAGACGGCTTTGTTGCCGCTGACACTACCAATGCTTTATAATTCCCATTCATTCTTACGGTCCCCAGCCAACGAGCGGTAGCTCAACGACGACGAAGACAATACGATATAATTATGATAGCGAACAAAATTTCAACTCGAGCGTCTGCGGGAATCGATGTTTAGAATGGCACGTACAAACCAGGAATATATAGTATTCGGGAAAATATGGAGACAAATAAATAAAGATGTCACACGTTCATGTTGACGTTAAGGAGCAACGCACTCGCGTTTGCACTGCCTAGACCTCTCGGGTTGTTTGGACCTTGCGAGGTTGGTCTCACGGGTTTTGTAACTTATTATCCCATCCCGAACATCGACAAAACGAATAGACAGCTTTTCTACTCCGAGAGCCGCGACGAGAATTACTCGGAAATTCCGTTCCCGATCGGAGCCTACGAGATCGAGGGTATAGAAGAATACTTTCAGGAACAACTTGGCGGAGCAGTAGGTATCAAACTCAAAGCAAACAACGGTACGCTCAAAGTAAGCATCAAATCCAAGTAAGTACTGGATCGATTTCCGCAGACCCGGCACTTTACCTAAGGTGCTCGGATTCGGATCGCGTCTCTTAGCACAGGACGAATGGCACGAAGCTGACTATCGCGTCAACATCTCACCCGTAAACATGATATGCGTCGAATGCAGAATCGCCGACGGTGGATACGTGAACGGGGCGCACGGATATCACATCTATGCGATTGCTCCCGATATCGAACCAGGATTCAAAATGGTAGGGCAACCGTCGACGATTCATTACTACCCCCTCTTGGGTGATAAGATATCCAGCGTTTGCGCGTTAATATAGTAGGACGACAAGAAAGAGCGATCAATTTTGGTTGTGAAGAAGTGACAGTTCGACTGCACGCGAGACCGGTAACTTATGGGTAAACGAAGGATCCAGAACGACGCTACGTTCCTAAATTCTCTTGCATATAATAATATTGATAGTTCACGGAGCAGTTGCCAGCAGCAGCAGCAGCAGTAGAGGAAAACTTGGACCGAATATTCCAAGAGGGCTCTCATACAACTCGGATTCGTGGTGAAAAATCCAAAATAAGAACGATGGAATCTTGACGACAAGAGATCATCGAATACGAATATATCCGTTTCGGTCCGGTCGACGAACGGCGTGGAAACAACGATTCGATCTGGCTCACCCCCGATACCGACGGCCTGATCACCGCGCCTTAATATTCGAGGATCTTCATGCGTGTAGAAGTTAAACTCGAGAAAAATCCTGGAGCCGCCGCAGATGCTACGAAACCCAAAGTCAAGTTGGCTAACAATCATCCCCGGCATTTGCTCGACCGTATGCAGTACAAAGGGACGGAAGTCGATATCATGCAGTCTGTCGGAGTGACATCAATCGTGAAAAAGTATCTGACAAACACTAGGGTAGACTGGGGTTAAGTGGGCACCATTTTGTTTGAAAAATCATAAAACAAATTTGGTGATAGATAGAGTTAATCTTTAAAGTACAATGTCTTCAGTATAATGTAAGGTATCTGCAAAAAATAGTATGTTTCATTTTTTAAATTTCTTCATGGTCAAAATTTAGATTTTGTAAAAAATGGGAAAGTGCTCAGTTAACCCCGTGGGGTGGGTTAACTGGGCACTGGGGGTGGGTTGACTGGACACTAAGATGAAAAAGCATACTTTTGAAAGAGGAAACTTTTATTAAGTCAAATGAACAAGTGGAAAAGTCTTAAAAATTAAAGAAATACATCTGAGGATGATTTTTTGTTTGTCTTAATACTTATATTATGTACATTTTCACTAAGAGATACGGAAAACTTATTTCAATGACTTCTGAATAGGTCCCATGGTTGGTTGTCCTTTTTCTCCTTTTAGTTGTTAAAATACTGCAATTAAAATCAAAAAACAAGTTTTAGTGAATGTTTTGCCTAACTTGTAATCCATGGGGTTAACTGGGAATGTCCTCTTTAATCCCATTTGGTAGTGTTCAGTTAACCCCATTTGGTAGTGTTCAGTTAACCCCATTTCGGAATTTCAGAGAAAAAAAATCATAAATAGTACTCAATTGGAATAATTACCAAAGTAATCTCTGGAAATAGTACATAAAACTATAGATGAAACAATAAAGCACTTACCAAAGCCTTCCTCAAAAGCTAGATATGTCATTTGAGCTTCAGTTCACAGCACCGGGAATTTACTTTTCGCCCCACGAAACACGTTTGTAAACATAACTTCAAAAAAAAACAAAGATTATCAACTCAGCGCCAGGTACACTAGTAAGGGTCTATAAACTGATGGAATTGACGCGTAGTTGGTTTTGAGTTTGCCCACCAGGTGGCAGCTAGGTCGAGTGTTCAGTTAACCCGCCGTGCCCACTTAACCCCAGGCTACCCTAAAGCGGAAACCGCGGCACTCGCAACCGATCAATTTGACTTTTCATCTACCACTCCTATATTATAATCGGGGTGATTCCTTTGTTCGGCTGCCACTATATTTATGTGCTGCTGCTGCATGATTTCAGTTCTGAAATATTCCCGATAAGAGAAATCCGTCAACTACATACACAGTCGCAATACGTTCGAAATAGCGCAGGATGGATATACTAACTAAAGGGCACGTAGCTGCCATCGACCAACGAGCCAATGGTCGGTTTTTTAAATTTTTGTTAACTAACACTTACATACTGACGACTGTCACTTACCGTGACTTTATTCAACTTCATAATAATAATATTCATAATAATACTGTGGATATGACTTTATTCACACGGGCTTATAGCGTCACAATGCGTATGTATATAGAACTCTGTTACCACGGAGACGTATCTGGTTGAAGCTTAATTAGTTGTAACAATCTCAAACTCAGCTCCATAGACACTTCCGATGCGGCTGGGTGCTACAGGTTACATGAGATAACCGAAAGATTTTACCACGTCCTTTGGGAATTGCACTCGCGAGTCTGCACATCTTCCACGCCCGTTCGACCATTTTCTTATACCCTTGCTTCAGGGAGTAAATTATTTCTTGCTCGTCCGCGAAACGTTTAAGAGTTGCTTCTTAAGGAATCCTGGTCTCTAGTGATGTGTTCTATTAAAGACATTCTAAGAAGCAAAGTCAATTTCTGAACAACTTAGAGCGCGCCAAAAGCTGTCTCTTTGCCCGATGTATGTCCAACGGACGATACTGGGAGGTATCAGCATGGATTATCATAACTTGTGTAGCTTTCTTTTCTTTATATGCTTCTTTTTTCTATTTATAGTACCTAATTGAAGAAAAAAAATTAAACAAACATTTTTAATTCATCAATCTGGACATTGCAATATCCAATCCCAGTCGCTCATCCCAAAACACAAGCCTCCGATACACATTTCCAAGCGCACACCGCCACGGCACTATAAATTGAAATCCTCGAATCAGACCCTACTCTCCAGTCTCGGATACCAGTCCAGTCCAATCCTGAAGGAGACGGTCTAAAGATGCCAAACATTTTACACGTCCGAAAATCCGAATTGTTTGTGCAATCTGACAACAATGTAAAGAAAAATTATTTGCGTCATAAACGTGTTTTTAACATCAGACGTACAACCAGTCAATACTAAAAGTCAAGAGTAAACGACCAATTCCATTTATTCAAGCAAGCATAAAAACTCGTTTATACACATAAGATACGCATGCGACTTAGGTAGGTAAAAGTCGAATTTTCTCGAAAACGAAAAGTCGTATCAAAATTCGGCCTGTACAGTTTACCGATCCTCGATAGTGTAAGAGGATCGCATCGGTCTGGGGCGGATCGGAGGAGGAGAATTTTCCGAAAATGTTTTCCCGCGCGGGAATTCCCCGAGTCAGACCCTTAAAATTATATGTTGCCAAATTTCACCGATGATTAAATCATTCTTTTATGTGCACCGTCCGGCAACGTTGTTGCATAACCTACAACTTGGAGGGGCATCATACACCATTGCATAACACGCATATTGAAGGGGCTACATGCAATGTCTCGTATGCATAACCCGGAAAATGAAGGGGCTACATGCAGCGTTGCCATATTGCACAATACCCGCCCCACAACACTGTCATTTAATTCATATTTTTCTGCACAATTTGGTATGTTACCCCTTCAGTATTTGGATTATGCAATGGTGTAAGCGTTTCTTTTTACTGCGCTAAAGTCCTCATTTACACCCTACTAGAGTGTAGCACTGATGCACTCCTTCCCCTCTCCCCTTCTGGTATAAAGAAATTAGTCTATCAAGAATGGCGTCCGATGTAATTCTACGTCGTGTTCTTATGTATGTTGAATAATAAAGTTTTGGTAATTAAATGGAACCTTGTGTAGTTAATGTAGCAAAATACGCAACTTTCGTCGAGTCTTTTTTTAATTTCACACTGCGGAAGGCTTCTTACATAGTATTAGGTACTCTAAAATCCCCATACGACTTTATTCAACCCCAATTTTTGCGCTACAGACCCATCGGTTTTTTCTTTTTTTTTTTTTTTTTTTTTTTTTTTTTTTTAAGGAAAGCCCGTCATAAATCATTTTCTTACACAATCCAACCGTAAATGAACTAGAACCTCATTGACTTTGAGGTTGATTTTGTGTCTCAGGTTCGGTCGAGTTCATTGTCATGGTCCAGAAAGGAAGTGGTAACTTTGAGGTCGTAGAGGGAGGTGCTGCAATTGTGACAGGAAAAATCACAGTTCCAAATGACATCACGAAAGAAACCATCAATATGGAACTACCAGAAGATACTGAGACTGGTCCAGACCTAATTGAGCTGAGTGCCAAAGACATTTATAAGGAACTCAGGCTCAGAGGATACAATTATAAAGGTTTATTCCGTAGCTTAGTTGCTGCTGACACTACCGGTGAGTTGTGCGTAATGTTTAAAGATTAGTTAAGAAAGGTTGGGAGGTATTTGGACGTATTTCTGCCAAACGGAACTATAGACGAGTGGGAAAGATGGAGTGTGCTCGTCAAAGCTGCTTAGGAAACAATATAAAAGTGGGCATGGTACCCTTCGGAGAAATGGAAAAGAGGGATTTTACATTCTGTCAAACGGAACTATGTGCCAACTGAATGCGGCACTCATAAGCCGTGGGCATGGCAAAAGAGCGTTGTAGACAGGGCTCATGAGCTACCCAAAGCCGAGCAAGAGCGACAACGGAGACTGCTTCGTTGCCGCTGATGCTACTGGCGCTTTATAATTCCCATTTATTCTTACGATCCTCAACTAACGAGCTCACTCCATCTTTTCCACCTGCACGTGGTTCTGTCTGGTAGAGATACGCCCATTTCATCGAATCGTTTTCACACCAAGACCTTACTGCTAAAAGTCATACTGTTTTAAAGACATTTGAAAAATGTCTCCAACCAAAAATTAGTCTTTTCTATTCACACAATTTTTAAAAGGTAAAAACCTGAAAGGCATGAATTATATCTAAATACACACACATACATATACATACATACATAGGGTGTCCCAAAATTACCACAACTGGTGCCATAACTTTGAAGCGAATATGTAACCCAGTCAGCTGGTTCTGATAACATCTACAAGAACAGCACATTTTTTAACTCCTGACATCAGGTTTAGTTTATCTTAATTAAAACTCCTCCACAAATATTTTTATCTTAGTTTACGTAGGAGGCAAGAAGCTCAAAGAAGTGCAAAAGTTACTAACAGTGTAAAGTTAGGATGAATTGCAGACTTTTCTTTTCCAAAAAAGACTTTTCTTTGCTCCCACAAAATTTTGCAACCCAAATTTTGCAGACCCATTTCCAAGTTCTTTATTACGTGAACTGAACCGAGCAGGTTGCATGACTTAATGAATTGAGAAGTGTACTCCTTAATCATTGAATGTTATAATCCAAGGCAAGGTTGGCCGAGTGAGCTGGTGCAACAACTGGGTCGCCTTTATGGACAACTTACTTCAAATACAGATTTTGCAAGATGACACGCGAGGTCTTTTTGTTCCAACATCACTTCAGAGAATGGTCATTGACGTCAGAAAACACATATCAATTCTTCATACTCTTGATCCGGAAAAACCAGGTATATATCACAAAAACCATTATTCAAAGAGACAAGAGAAAGATATGAGAACGTGTAACATGTATAATGATTGTCTTAATGAAGATACCAATTTTATTATTACGCACATGGCTTTCAAAAGTTCATGTTGAATCATTAACTCATGAATCCACGATTTTAGTTTTAGCATTATAATAATTAAGATTTTATGGATCCATTTGTACATATTTACTAACTGCGCCAGCCGATGGATTCTGCTATTTAGAAGTGATGTGAATACCAATAGATTTATAGATACATAACCTCATTGCTTTTACGCCAAAGTAGTCAAAAGCGCAAGAATGTTTCCTACAATAATTGAAATGTCTCGTATTCGAGAGCAGGTCATAAATTAACTTTTGATATATCAATGACAGATTTGTAAGGCCTTGTCTCCACGGGAGGTTTTCATAGGATTTGTCATAGTTCGAATCGCAGGAATGAAACTTCTGGGATTTTTCCCAGTTACCGTCTACACGGGACGGGGCTCATACGGTCCTGCGACTAGTTTGCGCGTGAAGATAAATTAGTTAAAGTCGATTATTTAACCGAGACTAAAATAATAATTGCACTCAATTGACTACCTATTAGACACATTATTTTAACTAAACAAACATTAACAATGGAGTAATGAAGAAAATATCGCACAATTCGTTCTCACTTCTTCGTCCTCCCTCAGTGGGTCCTGGGGGTACAAGGACCATACTTGGTACCGGAAAAAATATTGATTAACTCAATATATTTCCCAACTTCGCAAGTGGGATTTTTTCCAGGGACAAATCCCGTGAAACATCCCATGGAGACAAGGTCTAATGAACTATCAGGATTAAAGGGATACTTCAAAAAGGAGGACCTAGAGAGGACTCCTTTGCGGGTTGAAGAGCACCCGTAAAGGAGTTTGGAAATCAAGATGTCTCAGAAGCAACTTTGAGCTACTTCTCTCTTGACACTGTATTCCTTGCCGTAATTCGAAATCACTGTAATTCTTCGGCATTACAGAAATTGTTGACCTTTTTCTTGAGTCATCATTTTGGATAATCCTTGGGGACTATGGACGTATTGTACTTGCAAGTTTGATGATTTATATGTGGGGTACAGTTCCTCTGCATTACCACACTTATGCAATTTGAGCCACTAAAGAGTCAGAATTAACACAATATTATCGTGATGAACAGTTAAATAAAAATATCTCGGTTATCCCTCAATTCTGTGGTTATATCATATGAGTCACCCAGGTATGGAAATTGATGTAACGCGTAGGAAAGCATTTTAGAACTTCACTTAACACATGTGCATGTGTCCTTTTACTGTATGGTCCTTCATGTTTATAACACTTCCTGAGAACATTTGATTTTAATGATGATGTTTAACGTCACTCTCTTTCACTCAGAAATGCAGGTGAATGTTTATAAGGAAATCGAATTGATTAAATCCGGCGGTGTTGAAATCCGAGGCTTGAAAGCCAGTGCAATCTCCAGGCGTAAACCATTGGGTGAACCTGTCTTGGAAAAATACTTGTTTTATCCTCAGGAAGACGAAGAGGTTTGTTTTTTATAT
Source organism: Bemisia tabaci (assembly GCF_918797505.1). NCBI lineage: Eukaryota > Metazoa > Arthropoda > Insecta > Hemiptera > Aleyrodidae > Bemisia > Bemisia tabaci. The sequence continues at coordinate 76,603,083 of NC_092794.1, forward strand.
CGAGTTGATGAAACTGATTTCCTTTTCCTGAAATTTTTCATTGCTGTTAAGAAATTAGGAAGTACAGGCAGAATGTGCATATATATATATATATAAAATGACTTGTTGTTAAACAATGCTTGAATTTGTGTAACCACTAGCGCAATGCTAGCCTCTAGCGGTAAAACATTATAATTAATATTGTGAAAAACCCGTGAAAATACCCACACCCAACATTACTTACAAGTTTAATACATTACTAAGTAAAGACGTTTAACGCCATGGAAGCTAAACAAAAGAAATTAAACTCAACGCAATACATTGTTATGGCTGTTCAGGACCCTCAAGTGGACAACTCATGTGGACACAATTGAAGAAAGAATTATTACAAAAATTTCCTGGAATGCTAATAGTCTCTTGAAGCGCAAGATGGAATTGATGAAGTTAATCAACGAAGAAAACTTAGAAATTTGTCTAATACAGGAAACACTCTTTACGAATGAATCATACTACTTCTATGCCAATTAATAACTATAAGTTTTATTAAGCCGTTCACCCGGACGGCATGGCACACGGAGGCGCGAGAACACTAATTAAGAAAAACATTCAGCATCACTTGTTTAATTCCATCTCAAGTAATAACTTTCGAGCTATGGCTCTAGAAGTCAAGTGCGAAACAGAGAAGTACTATTATTGCTTCTGCAAACGCTCCTCCAAACCATAATAACAAGGAAATTGACTACTTATGCAAACTTTATAAGTGAATTTGGCAATAGGTGTTTCTTAGCAGGTGACTGGAATGCATAACATGTGTTTTGGGGTCCCAAAAAAAGTTAATACAAAATTAATACAAGGTATATTTTAGGTGAATTTCATGAGTTGTATAACCGTTTGATTTATTTTTTATTTACTTCAAAATTTACATTGCGACGTTTCGGTGGCGTATTTCCACCTTCATCAGGCACAGACTGAGGAGACAAAATAAGGAAAACAAGAAATAAACACACCTAGTCCGCCGATCCAACACGGTCCATACTTGGCTTCATGCTCTGAAAAATTAAGTGCCGCAATAAAACCATTTGGATTATCGCTAGTACCTAACAACAAATAAGTGTAATTTGAAAGGATTCAAATCAGCTCTGAAAACCAAAATCCCAAACGAGAAAATGTCCGACGTGCTTTACGAAATTCCATGCAAAGGGTGCCCAGGGGTTTACATTGGGCAGACATCACAGTACGTACATAAGCGTCTTGACGGACACAAGTTTAATAAGCATGAAAAAACGGCTCTTAAGCAGCATGTAAAAGAAACAAACCACCAGTTTGATTATGATAACACCAGAGTGCTAAAACAAGAGAAAAATGAGCAGGTCCGTTTAAACTTAGAGGGGTTCAGCATTCTTAAAAATAGCAACGCCCTGAATTCAAGGACGGAATTTTCCCAATTTGAGGATTATTTGGTAGGTACCGATACTTTCTAATTGTTAACCATTAAAATTTTGTCGACCATTTATTAATAGCTGTAACTCAGGCAACAATGTTTGTAATGTTCGTTGGATTGTAACTATCTTTTCCTCTGTTCCCTGACCGTGTTGGATCGGAGGACTAGGTCCGAAACGTCGCAATGTAAATTTTGAAGTAAATAAAAAATAAATCAAACGGTTATACAACTCATGAAATTCACCTAAAATATACCTTGTATTAATTTTGTATTAACTTTTTTTGGGACCCCAAAACACATGTTATGCATTCCAGTCACCTGCTAAGAAACACCTATTGCCAAATTCACTTATAAAGTTTGCATAAGTAGTCAATTTCCTTGTTATTATGGTTTGGAGGAGCGTTTGCAGAAGCAATAATAGTACTTCTCTGTTTCGCACTTGACTTCTAGAGCCATAGCTCGAAAGTTATTACTTGAGATGGAATTAAACAAGTGATGCTGAATGTTTTTCTTAATTAGTGTTCTCGCGCCTCCGTGTGCCATGCCGTCCGGGTGAACGGCTTAATAAAACTTATAGTTATTAATTGGCATAGAAGTAGTATGATTCATTCGTAAAGAGTGTTTCCTGTATTAGACAAATTTCTAAGTTTTCTTCGTTGATTAACTTCATCAATTCCATCTTGCGCTTCAAGAGACTATTAGCATTCCAGGAAATTTTTGTAATAATTCTTTCTTCAATTGTGTCCACATGAGTTGTCCACTTGAGGGTCCTGAACAGCCATAACAATGTATTGCGTTGAGTTTAATTTCTTTTGTTTAGCTTCCATGGCGTTAAACGTCTTTACTTAGTAATGTATTAAACTTGTAAGTAATGTTGGGTGTGGGTATTTTCACGGGTTTTTCACAATATTACCCTGGTAAAAATGGCAAGTGTTAGGTCAGTGAATTTTCCACTGAGGTCAGTGCAATTTGCTCTGAGGTCAGTTCAGTTTTCTCTGACGTAAGTGTTAAAGCACTTACCCAAGAAGTCAGCACTGAGGTAAGAGGCACTGACGTCGGGAGAAAGACTTACCTAAGTGCAGAGATGTCTCTGAGGTAAGCGGGACTGAGGTCAGGACTTGGTTCAGAGGGTAAGTCTCTGACATCAATCTTAATCGAACCGCACTCACTCCCAAAAAGTAGAGATGGCTCCCCCTTCCCCCACCCTATTTCATTTTCGTGGGGGAATATTTCCTCGGGACACGGGGACCACAAACTTTATCTTTCAGAGAGGCATATTTTGTAGAAGGTGGGATTTTCTAAGAGGGAAGGAAAACTAGTTTAAGTAGCCACACTCTTGAATAATTTGTTTTACCCTCTTCGTTTAAGATGGCACTTAAATAATTAAAACACAACAAAAAATGAGATCGATAAAAATATTATCACCGCTAAAATATGTATTTAGATATATTTATTTAAGCATTATTATTTTTTTATAAAAAAAAATAGTTTTAAATTTGGTTTTAATTTTTTTCAGTTTTAACTGTTTTTAAAATGTTTCAGTCTCAATTTTTTTTAAAATTTTCCTACTTTATTTTCAATTCTTTTCTAACTTTTTTACTCCTTTACTTTCAATTTTTGTATCTGCTAATTTATATTTTTTGTATAATTTCAACTTTAATTATTTTTTTTGCATCATTAGCTTTAATTTTGAATTTTAGTGCGATCCATTTTTTTTTCAAAGAAACGTAACTTACAAAACTTCATTTACATGTTGATTGATTAAAAAAGAATAATAGAAAAATTAAGTATCGGATTCACATTCAAAGACAAAATCATCATTTGCTGGCAAAATTACCCCAATGGGGGCCCTGAAATGGTAAAATTACGCCCCTAACACGTACACGCGCAGGTAGTGTAGTGGTTCAATCGCTAGGACGATCACCGAAGTTAAGTTACGTCGGGCGTAGTTAGTACTTAGATTGGAGACCGCATGGAAACGAGCGATGTCCCCTGAAGATTGTGATACTTGCTTGGGATTGAAAACTCACAGCAGCCCTCCCTGATCGTCAAATAGTGACTTAACGTACCTGGCAGATCGGTAATTAACGAAATTTTTGCCTGTACAGTATTTCTGGGAGTTTCCACTCCGCTTACGTCTGAGACACTTAGGTCAGTGCCACTTACATCAGAGGCACTTGCCTTTGGAACAGACCTAACACTGAGGTAGCAGATCAGCGCCCGGCAGCACTGACATCAGTGCTTAGGTCTGTTCCAAAGGCAAGTGCTACTGATCTGAGCACTTGCCATTTTTACCAGGGTAATTATAATGTTTTACCGCTAGAGGCTAGCATTGCGCTAGTGGTTACACAAATTCAAACGAACGTGGCAATAGTATTTCAAATTCCAAACATGGCAGAAAATTTGAAATATTATTAAGTCCAATTAATGGACTCGATCGCGATTAATTTTTCAATTCGTTCCCTGGTAAAAATGGCAAGTGCTCAGATCAGTAGCACTTGCCTTTGGAACAGACCTAAGCACTGATGTCAGTGCTGCCGGGCGCTGATCTGCTACCTCAGTGTTAGGTCTGTTCCAAAGGCAAGTGCCTCTGATGTAAGTGGCACTGACCTAAGTGTCTCAGACGTAAGCGGAGTGGAAACTCCCAGAAATACTGTACAGGCAAAAATTTCGTTAATTACCGATCTGCCAGGTACGTTAAGTCACTATTTGACGATCAGGGAGGGCTGCTGTGAGTTTTCAATCCCAAGCAAGTATCACAATCTTCAGGGGACATCGCTCGTTTCCATGCGGTCTCCAATCTAAGTACTAACTACGCCCGACGTAACTTAACTTCGGTGATCGTCCTAGCGATTGAACCACTACACTACCTGCGCGTGTACGTGTTAGGGGCGTAATTTTACCATTTCAGGGCCCCCATTGGGGTAATTTTGCCAGCAAATGATGATTTTGTCTTTGAATGTGAATCCGATACCTAATTTTTCTATTATTCTTTTTTAATCAATCAACATGTAAATGAAGTTTTGTAAGTTACGTTTCTTTGAAAAAAAAATGGATCGCACTAAAATTCAAAATTAAAGCTAATGATGCAAAAAAAATAATTAAAGTTGAAATTATACAAAAAATATAAATTAGCAGATACAAAAATTGAAAGTAAAGGAGTAAAAAAGTTAGAAAAGAATTGAAAATAAAGTAGGAAAATTTTAAAAAAAATTGAGACTGAAACATTTTAAAAACAGTTAAAACTGAAAAAAATTAAAACCAAATTTAAAACTATTTTTTTTTATAAACAAATAATAATGCTTAAATAAATATATCTAAATACATATTTTAGCGGTGATAATATTTTTATCGATCTCATTTTTTGTTGTGTTTTAATTATTTAAGTGCCATCTTAAACGAAGAGGGTAAAACAAATTATTCAAGAGTGTGGCTACTTAAACTAGTTTTCCTTCCCTCTTAGAAAATCCCACCTTCTACAAAATATGCCTCTCTGAAAGATAAAGTTTGTGGTCCCCGTGTCCCGAGGAAATATTCCCCCACGAAAATGAAATAGGGTGGGGGAAGGGGGAGCCATCTCTACTTTTTGGGAGTGAGTGCGGTTCGATTAAGATTGATGTCAGAGACTTACCCTCTGAACCAAGTCCTGACCTCAGTCCCGCTTACCTCAGAGACATCTCTGCACTTAGGTAAGTCTTTCTCCCGACGTCAGTGCCTCTTACCTCAGTGCTGACTTCTTGGGTAAGTGCTTTAACACTTACGTCAGAGAAAACTGAACTGACCTCAGAGCAAATTGCACTGACCTCAGTGGAAAATTCACTGACCTAACACTTGCCATTTTTACCAGGGTTGCGATCACGAATAAAAAATTAATCGCAATTACAACTAACTTTTGAATAATCCTACAGCTCTAGAAGAGGCTACTTGATGGAATTAATACGATTTTCCTCTAGAATCTATCTGTATGGAAACATAAATATGCATATTACTGAAGATTGTATCTGTCACATGCATTTAACAATTTTAGGCGAATAGTTATCTGCCTAGGCAAGTAGCAGCAATCATGCCTATTTCTCCAGGCAGATGACTATTTGCCTAGGCAATTTGCTGCAACTTGCTGTTTTCCTAGGCAAGCTAGAGCTGAACCAGAATTCAGGCAAATAACAATCTAACTTTTCATCGAAATAAGATTTTTTATCGTAATGATCTGGCAACCAGATACGAAACACTACGATGCACCAAGTGGAGTTTGAAGGTAGGTGACCAAAACACTCTACTGATAACACAGAGTTACACGCAAGGACTGCCGAAAATGATAAAAACAACATCAAGGAGCAAATCTTATCAAGGACAACTGAAAGCAGCAGAAAAAATGACTTCAAGAAACAATTTTCTATTTCCACACCTTAAAGTTGGTGCCGCAGTTGTCGTGAATGTCTCGGAATTTGATCGTGGTCCCCTCGTGTAATATCCCGTAATAGGTATCCCGGGATTGATTACAGAGGTGAAACATGACAAGTATAAAGTGACAACCGCGGCCGGTATTCTGGAACAGTAAATCTCACGGAATGCGTTACAGGATGTTCCGACTTCCACCCTTAAGATCGGAGAAGTGCCCCTCAAAATAACAGTTTCGTTGAGAGAGGCGGCAGCCGTCCATTCCTTGTACAACGGGCAAGGGTCTGTGAAATGTAACTGTACAAAAAGCAAGACTCAATGCGAAACGAAACGGTGCTCATATTTCAAGAACAATAGAAAGTGTAATAGCCAGTGCCTTGGATCCGTAGCCTGCTGTAACAAATAAAGGTAAACTTTTCAATTAATGTTCCTTTATCTACCTATCGATTGTTATTTGCCTGATATTCCGTAATGTTATTTGCGTAGGCAACTTGTTGTGTGCCTAGGCAACGTGCTGTTTGCGTAGGCGGCTTGCTACTTGCCTAGGCTGCCACAAGGCCGCCGCTTTTTGCTTCTTATTCGCCGAGGCAGGTGGCTATTCGCCTTAAATTGTTAAATGCGTGCGATACATCCATACGTAATTGACAGTATGTATGAGGTCCATGAACACTTCGTGGAAGAAATCCCGTATGGGTTTTAATGAAAAATTGAAAAGGTAGGTACGTGAATTTTCAAATGAATGTAATGTTGATTCCATTAAAGTGTGATGCTCGGGTATTACACCAAAGGATTCAACAATATTTAGCTGCCTATTTCCTCGTAATTTCACATTGATTTTACTTTTTAGAGTTCAGATTTGGCAGAAGTCGTGAGAGTAGCTGTGCAGCTGGCTTTGGAGAATCTCCCAAGCATCAAAGTCAAAACTGTAGAGATGGCTGACGCTTTCATGAACCCGGATGTACCATTAATTTCAACCATCTTGGCTACCTCTCTTGGGGATTTACCTCTGATTCAGGTATTAATATGTAATTTCTTGCAGCTTTATTTTCTGATCATTTTCATATTCTAAGAGGACCATATTATCAGAATCAGCTTATTTATTTTTAGGGTGCACCTACAGCTTTGACGGATAACAAACATTTTCCAAACAATAGAAACATTTTCTAACAAAGCACAGATTAACTTCCTTTTGCACTCAGAGATTCATTAATTGAGGTGCTGTATCGATGCCATGGGAGAATAACAGAAAAAGAGAAGTAAGAAGAAAGAAGTGGGAAGTAAGGAGAGAAGCTGAAAGTGGTATGTCGAAATCAATAAATGCACCTAAATTTTAGGCTTATTCAGAAACGGTCAGTTCGTAATTGTATTCCGAAAAGTAACAAATAATCTCTCCTTGCTACCTACCGAAGAAAGTCAATTTAATACAATCCTCTTTACTTTCTTATTTGTGTGTTCTTGTGCTGAAGCATTCACACAGCTTCATGTATTAACTTGTGAAACTGCATGGTGCTGTCTGATACACAGGAAATTTGATCTTTGTTTCTTTTTTTCACATTCTTTCTGCGTTTAGGCTGATATTACCGTGCTATCTGCATCAGACAATCCTGTAGTGGCTGATATGGCTCCTGGTATACAGGTTGAAGATAGAAAGTTACCTGGAGATCAGTCCTGTCACATCGTTGTTGTTTCCTCCATTGTTGGGCGACCTGAGGTAATTGATTCTTGCTTTTCCTCTCCCAACACACCTGCATCCATACGCAACCTCCCGCCCCATCCAAACTTGTGCGCGCTCACACAAAGTCACACGCTCAAAACCTACACCGGAAACCTACTATCAGTAAATTTTATCTACTAAAGTCCGGCATCAAAATCACTTTAATTTCCTGCAAAATCCGATCAATAAGCTCTGATTTGTGTCTCAAAAACCTAAACACCTCACAAGGGACACCCTATAACTGAGGTTAAATAAGCTCAGGCTCTATCTCTTAAGCCTTCAATTTGGTCATAGAAGTCTTATAACCATTGCTCAACAACCGAACCCAGGTCACGCAACCCTAAAATTTCCTTTGCTGAGATCTCCTGAGAAAAAAGCTCCAGGAAACAAGCAACCTTTTCTGCGATACCTCTGCTTTGACTAGATTTCACTGTATTAATTTTAGCCTCCTTATCTCTTGTGGATAGGTGCTGCAGTTAGCACTGAATGCGCTGAAAGATGGTGGTTTCATGATTGCTCGAGAAAAAATCACGGAGAAGGTACCCGAAGATGGCTTATCCATCTCAATGAACAGAATCTGTGGAAGTGAACGAATTCTGATAATCCGCAGGGTAAGTCCGTACAATTTGAGACTGAAAATTACCATGAATCTGTACTTCAAGTAAAATCCATGCACTTACACGCCTTACGGCCTTACGGACACAGACGTTATGTATCTCAACTTCTTCATGTTCGTATCATTGCAAACAGCCTCTTTAACCACCATATTTGATTTTCGAGTAATTTTGGAGCTCATGAGATTTAGATCTCATGGATGGGCGATCTTGAAGCTTGTCCTTTATTTTTCCTCGACAGCGGCTCAAGATAGATCCTTGCAACTAAAATTTTCCGGCCCCAACATGACCCAAAAGAATCAGTGGAAATTTTTTTAGTGGTCGTTTTGGTTTGTTCCTCTCCTGGGGTCATTTTGGGAGAATACCTACCTTTTTCTTGTAGTTTTCAAATAGACCTTGCATGATTTGATCTTAGAGTCAAATTTTACATTAAAAAATGCAAACTTTCTGTTATAAAATTTTTCCCATAGATCCTTTTGGGGCATTCTCAAGCGGTTCCTTTGGTCTCCTTATCAACCCACCGAAAATTACCCCAAAATCCTCTTACCTGAATAGAGAGGAAGTTTTAAGCCACAAACTCATATTTTCAATTGAAAGATTCGATGTTTAAGTCAATATATAAAACTTTAAGGAATGGGCAGTGGTCTGTGGAAAAAAAACCCTTTGAGGCTTGGGGGGGGGGGGGGGGGGTTGAAAAAATTTCCATTGAATTTCTCCAGGTCAAATGTTATTGAGAATGGATGTAGTCTGGAACCCCTTGTGTAAAATTTACGACCCAAATACCCATGTGAAACTTTGCTAAAGGAGATCTGTGAAATGTTTCGCTATGCCAGGGTGCCCATTTTTGGGGGTAAAATTTACATTTCCTCTCTTCAATGGATTCGCACTTCGTTTTCTCCATGGTCAATATCTTCCGTTTTGGAGCTCTGAGAAGGATACAACGGAACTCTTACCGTCCAGTTTTTACCTCTCATTTCAGTTTTGTAGTGGCATACCTAGGTACTTACTTAGTATAATTAATTTCATATGCATAATGCAATATACAGTGTGATCCAAAAGTCCCTTCCACCCCCTCTAACTTTTTACCTAATTGAGGTAAAGATTTGAAACTTGGGGGATGTTCCTAGGTCAAAGGGAGCTACTTTTTGGCCCCTCTAAAATTTTCAGGGGGCCCCTGGAGGGGGCAACGGACCACAACTTTTCATTTCCAGATTGGAAGACCCTCTTGGTGATAGCTCGTTCGAAAGAGCATAAAAAAAGAAATTTTTCGCGCAAACCCGAAATCAATATCTCAAACCGTTTAAAAATGGCGGCCGGTTGAAGTTAAAAATGGCCGAAAATTCACACCGGTTATTTGTCGACGGATTTGCGCGAAAATATCGGTAATCGGAAAATATCGGTATATAGCGGTATTTGGACACGAGAAAAATGAATTCGACGTTAGATTTTTTTTTTATAAAAACCGAAATCGGAAATCGAAATCGAAATCGGAAATCGGAAAATATCGGTAATCGGAAAATATCGGTATATAGCGGTATTTGGACACGAGAAAAATGAATTCGACGTTAGATTTTTTTTTTATAAAAACCGAAATTTCCAAAATGGCCACCGGTTAAAGTTCAAAATGACCGAAAATTGTTTGTTTTATAAATCCAAGTTTAAATGTGTTAATCTCATGCCAAAACACCCTCAAGTTCCAAGTTTTGGGCAAGTCCATCCGCAAAAAACCGAGGTGGCAATTTTCGGCCATTTTGAACTTTAACCAGTGGCCATTATGGAAATTTCGGGTTTTTTAAAATCTAACGTCAAATTCGTTTTTCTCGTGCCAAAATACTTCCAGAAATCGATTTTTGCGCAAATCCGTCGACAAATAACCAGTTTGAATTTTCGGCCATTTTGAACTTTAACCAGCCGCCATTTTTAAACGGTTTGAGATGTTGACTTCGGGTCTGCGCGAAGAGTTTTCTTTTATTTGCTCTCTCGAAGGAGCTATCACAAAGGGAGTCTTCCCATTTGGAAATTAAAAGTTTGAGGTCCCCAAGGGGCCCCCCCTGAAAATTTTAGGAGGGCCAAAAAGTAGCTCCCTTTGACCTAGAAACATCCCCCAAGTTTCAAATCTTTACTAAAATTAGGTAAAAAGGTAGAGGGGGTGGAAGGGACTTTTGGATCACCCTGTACAACTGTACAACTGTACAATTGTATCAACTGTATATCTTATGTTTTAACCCATACTTTAAGGAAATCACGGAAAAATTGGAACCAATCGTCATCAAAGTTCCTGCAAATAATTTCGAGTGGATCACAGAACTTCAAAATGCACTGAAAGCTGAGGATTCCTCAACTAAGCAAAAAATCATCCTTTATGCGGAGAAAGAACCATTGAATGGTCTTCTTGGTTTCTTCAATTGTATTCGCAAAGAGGCCGGTGGAGAACGCACCAGGTAGGTACATACAGGGTGTACAAAAGTCCGTCCTACCCCTGCTAACTTTTGAACGAATTGTGCTAGGGAAATGAAACTTTAGGAATGATCCTATCTCAAAGGGGACCATCTTTTTTTTTGGGGGGGGGGGGGTCAAAATTTTGGTCTCCCCCTCAGGGAGACGGGGGCCCCCAACTTATTTTTTCAAACTGCAACCCATATCTTGTGATACCTCATTCAAAAGAGCATAAAAAACTAAGAATTTTGGCGCAAACCGCAGATCAATATATTAATTTCTGACCGAGTCATGGTAGGTCAAAGGTCAAATTTGAACTATTTTCAAAAAGTCATAACTCCGGTTCAAATTATCGTAAAGAAAAAAATAATACGGGAAAATTTACCAAATTTTGTTCGCTTTTCAGTAAAAATTGCATAAATCACTTCGAATTAATTTTAAGGGGGGGTTCGGACCCCCCAAATACGTCAATTCAAAGGTCATTCGATTTTCCCGCGAAATAAGCCAATTTCCCCTAGATTTGCCTCCACATTATGTTAGTAGGGTCAAAATCAGTTCAATATTACGTTGGCAAGTCCCCAAATTTCGGGAAAAGTTAAAAAAAACGAAATTTAAGGTAATTAAATTTGACCGTTTAAAGTTTAAATTTTCATTTCCCTAGCACAATTCGTTCAAAAGTTAGCAGGGGTGGGACGGACTTTTGTTACACCCTGTATTTATGGACTTTATTTGTACCTACTAAATAAAAATCGAGTATGATTTAGGGAAGTTTTAAGTTGGTGTCTCCCTCACATAATTTTAGCAAATTTATCTACCCTGTGCAACGAATGTGTGTAACACTTTCTTCTAAATTTCTTGTTAGAATAATAATTGGACCACATTTTGCAATAAGGAACCTCTATTTTTGGCTCATCATAGAAACAACATATGAACCATCCGTTCCCCTATGCAGAGAGGTGCTTTTATGAAAGAGCCAGAGATTGTGGTTCCTTATTGCAAAATGTAATCCAATTATGAGGAACACAAAGGAAAATTAATGAAGTAATGTATTGAACAATGTGATGCGTATTTTTCATGTGTAGGTGATGGGACTGATACTTACGCGTAATACTCTTGCATTTCTGTGATAAAACTGCAACTCTGAGGGACTCACCTATACCTTTTTCCCCATGAAAATGTGTTTTACAGAGAGACTTCAAATATACGGGGTCCTTTTCAGGTTGAAACTTTTTTAACCGCTTTTAAAGTCAGTCTGCTTTTTTACATTCTTCGCTCTGCAGCCCTGGCTATAGCTATACATATGTTACTTTAGTGTCCGCTAAATAGTCCATAGAAAATCTACAGGGTTATTCAAAAGTCACGCACTAATGGCCATGAGCGGGGTGGCCATTTGAAATTTTTGTGTTGCCCCCCCCCCCCCCCCGCCCCCCTCGCCCCTCCGGGCGGATCAAAAACTGGAAAGCACCTAAAAAAGTTTCCCCCTCGATATGAGGAAAAGCTTCTTAAACCGCAAGTCGATATCATAATTAGAACTAAAGTTATGGCCAGTGGTGCGTGACTTTTGAATAACCCTGTATATGTATCTATCTATATTTTTAATATCCTAAGGCTTTTTTTGTCCTCCTTCAGTTTGGACAGTTTGTGCTAATTCGATCTCGGAAACTACCAGACCGACTTTCCTTCGATTTGTTTGAAATGAAAGCTCTTAGGCTCTAGATGTGCCAACACCCCTTGGTTTTTCGATTTGCTCGACCAACGTTGCAAAATTTACCTCGTATTAACAAAACATATTAACCAAAAACATTGAATCACGTAGACCGTGCATCCATGTGTTACGGAAGGCGAAACAACTTTTAAAAATTCGCATGCCGATGAGTGGTGGCACCGACCCGCATCGATGAGCTCGTGTGTCCCAATTGTGCACATCTGCGCATGCGCAGTAATGGCTCCAATGAATTTTTGTCGGATTGTGAGGCTTTTTTCCTTGGTTAATAATTAGTTCGGAAAAATGAAACAATGATATTCGGGTGTAAAATTATGTGTTCTAAAACTTTTCTTCTTAGGAATTTTGTCTGAAAATGGACTCTAAACGAGATATTCGTGAAAAACTGAGCGCGGGCATGAATTCTCCATTGCCCCTGTGCAGCCTCTTCGAGTTCTTGGGAGACACGCTCTCTCTTCTTTCCCGCTCGCCCATCATGGGGCTCCGAGAGACTTGCTTCGCTCCGTCTGTACTAAACCGAACCGGACGCGCGGTTTAAGTGATTCAATGTCTTTGATACTAACGAGTAGGAAATTGACAAAATGAGAATTTTCTAAAGGGAAAAGATACAAATTTCAAAATATAATAAAATTCATAGTAACCAATACCTACACTGACCTGAACTGAAAATAGAAAAATAAGCAAAATTAAGATAAATATTCTTAATAAATACATTTTAGAATTAATATTGGACAAACGAAATTTAAGGTTAGGTTTAGTTTTCAAACTTTGTCTCATCTCTTCATGGTGTTTTCAATATGTTAAAAAATATTTTCATTCAGAGTTAAAAAATCTTTAAAAAAATCTGAGAATCGTAGTTCACTCTTCCATTTTAAATAATGAATTTAAAAAAATGGGTGCTTTTGACCTATTAAAAGCAACCAGAGTTGCGAAGAAATCGACCATTCTGGGAAGACCTTCTAGAAATTATTGAAAATTTAGGTTTCTTTTGATACTTGGGTTTTGATACAAGGGCTTACTGGAACAAAAATTAAGAATAAGAATAAATGATTGTTGTTAATCCGTTCAAAATAAAGAACGAAACTTTGTGTGATAGATGTGTTCTAGTCATGGACAAAAAGGCTCCACCCTTTTCCGTCAACCATCCCTTTTACAAAGAGCAGCTAGCAAAGGATCTTGCTGTGAACATTTACAAAGATGGCAAATGGGGCAGCTACCGGCACCTCCTTCTGGAGGAGCTCTCCTCTATCAAGGCCGTCCATCGTTATGTCAACACTACAGTGCGTGGGGACTTATCATCGCTTCAGTGGTTCGAAGGAGAGATAGAACCTGAGAAGTGAGTGCCTTCGTTTAAATACTCAAGAAATTCTTACCCTAGTGTTTCATGCCTTTCGTTGCACAGTAAAACGAAACCGTTTGAATAATTTCTCAGTTTAATGCAGTGGAATTGTATTTTTTACCTTGAAATTGAAATATTTTTGCATCATTCGGTCATAAATTGTCAAGTTGAACGACTGATACAATGAGTTCCACGTTTGGATGGCAATTTGCAATGCAAAAAAAAAAAAAAAAAAAATCAACTCATTTCTATTTATTTGCAACACATTTCAATAGAAGGATTTCAATTTTTAAATTGATTGGCCTTACGTATATTTGTGGATATCTTCATGTTAAAAATAAATTGCAAGCATAAATGATGAAAAACATCCTTCCTAAACGCTCCAACTCCTCTGCAGTTAGAGCGCACCGTCCCGTTCTGCTATTTGAATTATCCATAAAAGTTGCTTCCCGATCAGGCCCAACTTTCATGATTTCATTATTCAGATCTTCAAAAAATTAGCCCCAAACTTCAGCAGTGACATCATTATTTATTGGGGCATCAGAATCAGATTCGTTTTTTTCATGCCTCAAAACTCCCTGGATGCCAAGTTTCATCAGTCAATGAACAACAGAGATATCATTTTATCTTGTTTTGAACTTTAACTGGCCGCCATTTCGAAACGGTGATATATAGCTACATGTGCTTTGTGCCAATTTTTTTTTTTATATTTGATCTTTCCAACGAAGTATCACACGAAGGGGGTTCCGATTTGAGATTTTAAAATTGTCAAAGTTCTGGGAGTGATGACCCCCTCACAAAATGTGCTCACTTCATTTTTAAGAAGTCTTGTCCATATGTCCACATGTCGATAGGTATCTAGAACAGTTCCTGGGATACCAACAAGTACAGGGGAAATCGGATATTCCGACATCGGTTACAACGATATATCGGTCATAAAGACGTGCGATTAGGTCGTAACCGTGATTGACTTCCCATTGACTCAGTGTATTTGTGCATCGGTTATAGCGACAATCGGGTATAACGACCAAATTAGGCCGGTCCCTAGAGGGTCGTTATATCCGATTACTACTGTTTCTATAATTTTTGCCCACTCTGTATGACTTCGGTCTTCAATCTATCTGTATTGGGCTCCTCATACTTACCAAGAAGAATCCTAGAGTCAACACAAAATTTAAAGAAAAAACTGAAAAACTAGAAATTAAAAATTAAATTCTTCCTCTGGCTATCATTTCAGTCATATTGACAAATTGAACAGATGATTCCTCCCGGCAATGATTCTCTCATTTTTTGTTTCCTCTTTTTATTTATCAGAATGAAAGGCCGAAAAGCCCATGAAGAATCGCTGATACACGTCTACTTTGGGGCCCTCAATTTTCGTGATATCATGTTAGCCACCGGTAAAATTGCCCCAGAAGTTGTTGCAAGGGGAAGATTAGAACAGGTAACTAGTCTCGTATGTGTAAGAGAGACCCATGAATTATAAAATGAGATTATAATAATTCTTTTTACTCTACCAATATAGTCTGTACATGCTTTACTGTCCTGATCTGAGGATAGTCTACTTCTCTTGAGATAAAGCGTATAACAACGGATTGAGAACTTGTTACTTTCTTTATTACGCAAACAAAACCGGTACAAATGACAGAATACGAACATCCGACGCCATTCCATAGCTAACAACGACGATGAGACTTACACACACATACAAGCTTGAGAAGTATCAACAAGTGCTGCCCTGTAGCGTACATTAACATAATCAACGCGCCTCCTTAAATTTATCTTTTAAGTACAAAGATGAATTTACAAATATTTTCAATACTAGAGGCACTTTAATTTAAATACAAATTTGCTACAAAAAATTCCAACAAATTATTTCGATCAATACGCCTCCTCAAATTTGTGTTTTAATTCCTAAACTTATTAAAAACCTTTTTCAGACCTTTTTCACTTGATGCTTTTAACGTTTCATTTACTTTAAATTTAAATTTTGACGAAATGTTTCAAATTTAATTTTGCTAGGTGGTTTCGTAAGTAAATTGGCAGTGTTCTCATCAGAATCAATTAGTATAATGTCAATTACTCTCTTTTTATAGTTGTCATTAATGAAATGATAATGAGTCTCGATATGTTTGGAATTTTTGGTTAAATCCCCACACTGAGGTATGTCTAAGACTCCTGAATTATCTTCAAACATCTTGATTGACCTTAACATTTCAATATCAACAAATTTAATTAATTCTTTAACAAGTAATAATTCTGAGATGGCTCCCGACAAAGCAACATACTTAGCAAGTGTACTACTTTTAGTAAGAATATTCTGTTGTTTTTTTTTTGTCTTCCAAAACACTTTAAGTTTACAAAAAAGTGTATGATAAACCCAGAGGTTGACTTCCTATCTACACAATCTCCGGCCCAATCAGAGTCTGAGAAACAAACTAAAATTTCAGGATTAGCTGATTTTTCATAAATTAGTTTCAAATCTTTTGTTAAATATACGTACTTCAGTACACTCAGAGCATATTAAAGTGTGTTTCATCACAAGTAGTCATAAATCTACTCAAATAGTTAACAGAAAATGCAATATCCGGCCGTGTTGCAAAGCTAACGTACAGAAGGGATCCTTTTAGATTTCTTTTAGGTAAGTCTCCACATTCAATAGCTGGTTCCAATTTCATGTTTCCCTCCATTGGTGTCTTACACAATTTGCTATTTTTTATGCCATATTTTTGAGCTAGTATATATTCACTTAGCAATATATTCACTTTGACTAAGTGTCATTACCTGTGTGCGCAGATTGTAATTTACATCTATTTCTAGATAGCTTTAAATTTTACCAAGATCTTTCATACGGAATTTTGCTTTTACTTTGTTTTTTAAATAATTAATATGCGACACACTTTTACTACAAACTAGTAAATCATCGACAGATACGATAATATAGACAACCTCACCTTTTTGATTTTTCAATACGAAAGACGGATTTCTATTAAACCTCTTTCGAAACCTATACTTATCAAATGATCATCAAAGCAATCATACCACACCCGTGGGCCTTCTTTCAATCCACACAAAGCCTTTTTTAGCCTGTAGACTTTCCCTTCTACTTTTGCAAAACCTCGTGGCTGATTTGCATAAACTTCAGAATTTATTTTACTGTTTAAAAATGTCGTTTCGACATCCATTTGATACATATCCAATCCAATCTGACAACAATTTGACAACATTTTTAAAGTTTCCATCTTTGTTACAGGAGAGTATGTTTCCTCTGTTAATTCTATCTCTTGAAAACCTCTCACAACAAGCCTAGTTTCATGATTGTTTTCTGCCTTTCTAGGAAAAATGCACTTATATTTAATACTTCTTTATCTACTGCTTTGTTCACAAGAGACCATGTATCATTTTTGTTTAAACTATTAAGCTCCTTCATCATTGCCTCATTATACTTGTCAGCTTCATTGCTCTTTATTGCATCCTCATAAAATTCAGGTATACAATTATTCCAATAATTAACATAAGCACGATAGTAAACATAATTATCATCAAATCGTGCAGGCTTTTTTCGTTCTCTAACAGGTCTTTCATATTTTTCTTCACATTTCTCTTCATTGCCTGATTCTAAATTATCATCTGTATCAATTTCAACCTTAAAACTAATACAGTGTACATCTTCTTCAATAATATCCACATGCCTTGCCATTATTACCTTACCGCTTAGAAAAACTCTGTAACCTTCTTCTGTATATCCAAGCAAAATACCTTTGTCTGCTTTTCTATCCCATTTTGATGCTCGCTTATCTTCTGCAACTCTCACGAACGTTGCACTACCAAAGAGGCGTAGATACTTTACACTAGGTGTTTGGTTAAATATTATTTCAAGAGGAGTTATCCTTTCTAATCCCTAGTAGCAGAACTATAGAAGGAAATGATAAAGAGTATGCACGAAAGTTAATTTTTTTTATAGAACGCATGCATACGAAAGTGTTAAAAGTGAACATTTTCATGTAACCGTTATTTTAAAAAAGTCATAATTTTCATGAGCTTTTTGCAAAAATATTAAAAAAACTTTTAATTTGCGAAAAGCCCACGAAAATGATAAGTTTTTTCATTATATAAAATAGTTACAAGAAAATGTTTACTTTAAACACTTTCGTATGCATACGTTGTATAAAAAAATAAAAAAATTGTCTTAAAAAATACACTTATCTAGTTTATATCATTTTTTATATTACGGTCAGATCTGAACTTTGATTTTTTTTTTATTTAAGCGTTACACGTTCTTTTTATAAAACTACCTTATAGATAACAGATATGTTTTTTTATATATGTTTTTTTAGAAAAACCAAAAGTTCTGCTACTAGGGATGTGTTTGCTAAGGTTCTGTTTTTCAAATAAGCAGCGGTACAAACGATCTCTGGCCAAAATTTTAATTCAACATTTGCCTCAGCAAGTAAATATCTAGATATATCCATAATGGATCTATTATACATTTCCGCCGTGCCATTTAGTTCATGCACATAAGGAAGGTATGGTTTAATTTGAATACCTTTTCTTCTTGCAAAATTATAAGTATCTTTGTTCAGATTTCCGGTGCCGTTATCACACCAAATTTTTATCACCCGTTTATTTAACAAGTTTTCTATTTCATTTACATGTTTAATAAACAATTCGCCACTTTATCTTGTGTCTTTATGAGATAAATCCTACCGACTCTGCCAAAGTCAAAAAATACTTTTACCATTTACTCCTGAGGTTTTATGGGATCCGTTTAGATCTGTTTGAATGATTTCGAAACATTCTGTGGCTCGAACTCTATTATTTTCAAATGGAAGATTATGCATCTTTTTCTCAATACATATGTGTCGTTTCATGTAATCAGATTCTTAACTTTCGGACAAATCATGAAGCAACTTATTTTTAAAATTGTGTTTAAGTATTTATGATTTACATGACCTAAGGTGCGATGCCAACGTTCTTAAACACTCATCTTTTCTTTTTCTTTCTTGTCAACTAATTAAATATTAGGAGACTTATTACGAGTAAATCTAGTCAAACGATACAACTTATTTTCTTTTTTTGCGATTGCCGACAAATTTCTATCGAGGCCATAAATTTTACCCAATTTCCCTTTGTAAACAAAAGTGTTGTTGTCTGTTATCTTTGCTACTCCTAGTAATACCGTTTCCATATCTTTAAGATAAAACACGTTTGGAATTTTAACATTAGTTTCTTTACCATATACTATAAAAGTAGCATCTAATTGACCCACTTTGGTAGCCATTAACACTCTTCCATCCCCTACTCTCACTTTGACACGCTGTTCTAAAGTAATAGAGTTACAAAAATAAACATCTAGAATTTATTATATGGTCGGTACTTCCACTGTCCAATAACCATTTTATCTCATTGCAAGACAGATTATCTTCTTCTAGTGTCGAGCAGTTTACCTGAGCAACAAAAGTACCAGCATTTCCATCACTTGACTGGTGCTGTCCACCTCTAGAGCCTCGATTACTTCCCATATAGTGAATTTTTTTAAAGTTCCCTCGATTACACCTTCTATTGTTTCCATGATGATTACCACGGGGGTTGCCTCGTTGATGTCCTCGATAACCTCTTCTTGGAACATAACCACCACGACCCCGATTGACACCATGATTACAGCTCTGCTGATAATGTCCGTAGTTACCACAATTATGACAAGTTACATGTCGCACCTCTTGAACACACTCCGATTGATAATGGCCTAGCTTTCCGCAGGTATAACAGGTCACAGTCTTATGCGAAGCTACTCCAGTCACGAAAACACTTCCGCTCTCACTTGGTTGATTATTGGCATCATCACCATACTGTTCTACTTTTGTCTTTAACTTCAGCTTACTTTTCAAGTAATCTACCGTTTGTTCAGCTTTTGGTAAAACGTCAATCATAATACCAACAAGACTCAAGGATTGTCGCAAAGCCTTCAGCATATAATTCAACTTTCCGCCCTCAGAAACAATTGCTCCAGCATTCTTCAACTCATTTATGCCCTTTTCAAATTCGTCAAAAAACTTCGTAGGGTCAGTCTTCTCTTTGAATTTTAAAATTTCTAAGTTAGAAAGACCAACGATTTGGAGCGCAGTGGAGTCTTCCATATACATTTTATCGAATTTTTACATTATTTCATACGCACTTTCGAAATTACTCACGTATTCCAGCTGTCTATCAGAAATAGCACTGTAAATGAAGTTTGTTGCCTTTACATCCGTTTGCTCCTAGTCCTTCTGCTCTTCATCACCCTTCTTCTTTCGCTCCACTGACACTTTGCACTTTTTAAACTTGAGAAATTTCAGAATGCGCTTTTTCCAATTTGTGTATGAATTACCGTCGAAAATGGGTAACAAAACATCGTTACACTTAACCATTTTCATACTCAAGGACTCAAGGTCATACTCAGGGGTGTATTTTACGCCAGAATCTCGAACTCGCGATCACGAAAAAAAGTTACCCACGATTACTATTTTCACCGCTTTACTACCCAAAACCACGCTCTGCTACCTTGTTGAGATAAAGCATTTAACAAGAGATTGAAGACTTATTACTTCCTTTATTACGCAAACAAAACCGACACAAATTACAGAATACGAATATTCGACGCCATTCCATAGCTTAAGTAAAAACGAGTAAGACTCCAAAACTTAAGTAAAATTTATAAGTTCTAGTAACTTTTTCAATAATGATTACACCACACATAAAGGCTAAGAGAACTACAACACACACACACACACCCTCACACACACACACACACACATATATATATATATAGCGAACTTCATGAGTTGTATAACCATAACTTTTTATTTATTTTAAACAAAAAATTTTTTTACAATGCGACGTTTCGGTGGCTTATTATTCCCACCATCATCAGGCAGAGACTGAGGCGACAAAACAAGGAAAAACAAGAAATAAACACCTAGTCCTCCGATCCAACACGGTCAGGGAAGAGAGGAAAAGATAGTTACAATCTAACGAACATTACAAACATTGTTGCCTGAGTTACAGCTATTAATAAATGGTCGACAAAACAATGGGTAACAATTAAAAGGTATCGGTACCTACCAAATAAACCTCAAAATGGGAAAATTCTGTCCGTGAATTCAGAGCGTTGCTATTTTTAAGGATGCTTAACCCTTCTAAATTTAAACGGACCTGCTCATTTTTCTCTTGTTTTAGCACTCTGGTGTTATCATAATCAAATTGATGGTTTGTTTCTTTTACGTGCTGCTTAAGTGCCGTTTTTTCATGCTTATTAAACTTGTGTCCGTCAAGGCGCTTATGTACATACTGTGAAGTCTGCCCAATGTAGACCCCTGGGCACCCTTTGCATGGGATTTCATAAACCACGTCGGACATTTTCTCGTTTGGGATTTTGGTTTTTAGAGCTGATTTAAACCCTTTCAAATTACACTTATTTGTTGTTACTAGCGATAATCCAAATGGTTTTATTGCGGCACTTAATTTTTCAGAACATGAGGACAAATATGGTCCAACCACCGTCTCTTCTTTTTCCCTATTTTTGCGAGGGGGGAAAGTTACGGTTATACAACTCATGAAATTCGCTTTATTAAACATAAAATAACCATGAAATTATATATATATATATATAATATATATATATATATATATATATATATGAAATTTACCTTATTTATTCAGCTTGCAGCCATAAAAAATCGAAACATTGGTTTTATAAGATGTCGAAGTTTTTGAGTAATACATTGTCCAAAGTGGTTGGAAAGACTAAGTCTTTTATACAGGATTCCTTCCATTTTCGTAATTTCATTAAACACCAAAAAATTCCGGAGCATTACATGCTGGCCTCCTTAGATGTTATTTCTTTGTACACAAATATCCCACTCGAATTAATCGAAACAGTCATAGAGGAATATTGGGACAAGATCAAGCACCATACTAAATTGCTGAAAAAGGAGTTCCTCTATGCATTAAAAGTATGTGCAACTTCTACCTTTTTTCAGTACCAAGAAGAATTTTATCAATAAATTTCTGGTGTTGCGATGGGAGGACCTGTTTCAGCAGTGATAGCAAATTTGGTAATGGAATATATAGAAGGGAAAATATTGGCCTCACTTAAATGCAGTGTAACCTTCTATAAACGGTTTGTAGACGATTGCATCACATGTTTTCCAAAAAATTTACATGTGTACATTTTAGAGCACTTCAATTCGTTTCATCCTAAAATCCAATTCACCATAGAGACGGAAAAAAATGGATCACTTAATTTCTTGGATATGACCATAGACCATCATGAAGGTCAAAAAATAAACACGAAGTGGTATCAAAAACCAACATCGTCTGGTAGGTACATGAATTATTTTTCAAATGTACCCTTCCATTGGAAAGCAAATGTTGTGAGCAATTTATTTCAACGCGCCTACAAGTTATCAGATAAACAATACCGCCAGGAAAGCATGGATAGAGCACGTACGTTGCTTTTAGGAAATGGCTATCCACCTACTCTACTGGACAAGATGATGCGTAAATGCAAGTATATTTGCGAGAAAGAAGAAAATAAAATTTCGAAGGAGAAAGTAGATGTTGGCAATGTCGTGAAAATGCCGTATATAAGGGGACTCAGTGAAAAATTGAAAAAGTGCTGGAAGCCCTATAACTTCTTTCCAGTTTTCAGTAACCCAAATTCGAATAAACGGTTTTTCTCGAAATTGAAGAGTACAGTACCAACTGAAAAGACCTCCGGTGTTGTTTACAAGATAAACTGTCTGGATTGCAATGTTGCCTATATAGGTCATACCAAACGCTACCTAGGGGAACGAATACGGTCACACAAGTATGACAAAAAGGAGAAAACTGCTTTGCACCAACACAGCCAAGAACAACAGCACAGTTTTAACTTCAAAAATCCGGAAGTACTTGTCAGGGAACCCAATTTCAGGGCAAGGCTGTATCATGAAGCCATACAGATTAAACGGTGCTCAAACTCCATTAATTTCAGAACTGACACCGATGTACTGGGCACGGCGTACAGTGCTTTCTTCTGATTGTTTACGTGTGCTATCTATTTACTCCTCGCGGTGACGGGCTCTCTTTGTTTATAGTCAGTTTTCAAGCAGTTATACGAGTCGGAGTTTCGTGGTGGCCACCGTTGTAGTTTTAGTTCTCGTGTTTTTAAAAGTTTTTATTTTTCCGCGTAGACATTCGACGATTTTAACATTTCGCGTGGACAATCGATCAGTTTTATGAATAGTTTTTAAGTTATAATGTGTGCCTGCCTGAGGATGCCCCCCATGCGGGGCGAAACGTTGCGGATGCGTAGGAACTAATGTTTCGATTTTTTATGGCTGCAAGCTGAATAAATAAGGTAAATTTCCTATAAATATTACAGCCATTTTATCTTGATATATATATTTTCTAATTTCATGGTTATTTTATGTTTAATAAAGCGAACTTCATGAAGATGAAGATGGTGATGGTGGCTGAAGATGGTGCGAATAATAAGCACCGAAACGTCGCATTAAAAATTTTTTGTTTAAAATAAATATATGTACGGTTAAACAACTCATGAAGTTCGCTTTACAATATATGTATATATATATATATAAAAAACCCTCACACATATAAATTTAGGTATTTATTTTGCCAACGTTTCGGAGGCCAATTGCCTCCCTCCTCAGGGCATGAGATGACTTTAACATTACAAAAACAGACAACGAGAAAAACGGTCCGCGGTTGCGGAAAACTTAGCGAGATAATAAGGTGCTACACCGACACCGTCTCCTACTTTACGTAATAGTCCTCAAATTGATTGAATTCAGTTCGGAAATTAATCGCATTGCCCTCCTTTGAGATGTTAAGTCCCTCTAAGTTAGACCGGACCTGGGTGTTGCTTTCTCAGCATAAAATGTTTACAGAATCAAAATCAAATACATGCCGTTCATTCCGAATGTGCTGCTTAAGAGCAGTTACCTCACTTTTATTAAGTTTATGGCCGTCCATTCTCTTATGGAGATATTGGGAAGTCTGACCTATATACACACACACCAGGGCAATCCTCGCATTGCACCTGATAGACCACATTAGATATCTTATCTTTTGATGTTCTTGCCTTAAGAGATGAATTAAATTTTTTCAAGTTATTTTTGTTTGAATTGACGACTGAAAGTTTATGAGGTCTGAGAGAGGCTTTCAATTTTTCCGAGATCGATGGTATGTACGGTAAAACAACAAATTCTGAATCATCTCTATGTTTTGGGAGTGGGAATCCGTTGTAACAACAATTAATGACCTCTTCACAAACAGAGTTGACGAGAGTGATAGGGTAACAATTTTGTTTCAAGTACTCCTTAGCTACTTTTATACAATTTTCTCTAAAAACAGGATGGCTCAGCAAGCATTCTCTGGTTGTATATATGTTGTATATATGTGTAGTAGCGTAGACAGGCCGTAACTACGTTTATGTGACGTCACGCTAGTAGATGAAACTCGGCCGCGGTTTAACATATGTTCTTATGGGAAAACGCCTGACAAGTGTTTCTTTCGTGCCGATATCTTTTCGGGGGTTGAACTGATGCAAAAATTCATAAGAACCTTTTCGAAAGAGGATGAAATTTCACTGTGGAAAACTAACTAACCCATATGTGACATTGTCTAATAATCGAGGAAATGAAAGCGTAATACCGGAGATTGTTACTTTACTCAGATTCAAACGGGCCGCTCGTGCAACTTCGGCGGATCGAGGGCCGCTTCGCGCAACTTCGGCCGATCGAGGGCCGCTTCGCGCAACTTCGGCCGATCGAAGGCCGATCTGATTGGTCCACGCAGCGACTGCCTCACTCATCGATGCACCGATGACCCGGAGACGTTTGTCGTTTTCGATAAATATCTACTCACTAGCTTGATGTCACAAAACTGACAAGTTACGGCCTCTCCATTCTCGGTATGTGCAGTACTTCCGTTTTTATAGTCGTGTGATGCCAGTGGCATTATAGTGATGGTTTTGTTTGTGATCCTACAGTTTTGCTTGAGATTGCTTGTTTGTGGTCATGTGTCCTTGGTCGCTAAAAGTTCATAGGCGTACCTAGGTCATTTTGCTGGGGGGGGGGGGGGGGCTTGCCCCCCCACCACCGGTGGGTGTAGGGGGTATGGAATACCCCCAGCCCAATGGGGGGTCCAGGGGGCCTCCCCCGGAAAATGATTGAAATTGTAACTCTATTTGAGCGCATCTCGAGCAGAGTTGCTAAAAGAAATTTCATCGAATGAAATTTCTTGAAATTTCACAAGAAATTTCATGAAATTTCTTTCCTTCCCATGAAATTTCTTAAATTTCATGAAATTTCTTTTAACCCCATGAAAAGAGCCTTGCACAAAAAGGGCTAAAATTCGCCCGTTTTCGGGCCCTCGAAATTGGGGTCGGTGTGAGGTATTTTTTCATCCATAGGGTGACCCTTTACACATAATAAAATTTCAGATTGAGTATACGCACCGTTTTTGAGATATGGGGGGGCAAAGTCCCCGATTTTTACTCATATTTGCAGGTATTTTATAGTCGAACTTCGGCTGCTACAAGGTACCGGATGTAGATATTGAAGCGCGGTTTGCGGTGATTTGTCAAGCTATTTCTGGATTATTTTTTCACATCTTTTACAAACCCGCAAATGGTTTTCGGGGGGGGGGGGGGGAGCTTTATTCATATTATCATGACCGTTCGTATACGTCTTACTGGCATTAATTGCTTCGTTCTCGACTCCTCTCCACGCCGTAATCATGATGGTATTTTCTGTTAGGAATCTTTCTTCTTCTTTATATTTGACCAATTCTAATGTTGTCTCCCCCTTTTTCCCTTTTTAAACCCCCCCCCCCCCCAATTCTAAACACTCCCTCTCAAGTGTATATTCCTGTGCGGCAGATATGAAGGTGTTATTTGTGGGGAATTATTTTTCTGTCTTTATGGTTGATAAACTTTGACCCCACCTATTTCCTCCTTCCCCCCTTTACCCCTGTTTCACCCCCCGCCCCAATTTCCACCGTACCTTACTCGAAGTTGTCTGCTCCCTCTGCAGCAGAAATGAGGATGTTTCCGGTAACTATTACACTATCCGATAACTATTATACTCTCACAAAAAAAAAGTATTCAAGCATGTAAAAAAGAGAAAAGAGGGGGGGGGGGGCAGTGGAAAGAGGGAATAAGGTAGGAAATATGAACTAGTGAGGGGGGATGGGAAAGAGAAAAAAGGGTGGGGGGTGTCTCCCTTGTATTGAGTTTAAAAAAGTAAAAAATTCTTCGCTGGAAACATCCTCATTTCTGCTGCGGAGGGAGCAGACAACTTCGAGTAAGGTACGGTGGAAATTGGGGCGGGGGGTGAAACAGGGGTAAAGGGGGGAAGGAGGAAATAGGTGGAGTCAAAGTTTATCAACCATAAAGACAGAAAAATAATTCCCCACAAATAACACCTTCATATCTGCCGCACAGGAATATACACTTGAGAGGGAGTGTTTAGAATTGGGGGGGGGGGGTTTAAAAAGGGAAAAAGGGGGAGACAACATTAGAATTGGTCAAATATAAAGAAGAAGAAAGATTCCTAACAGAAAATACCATCATGATTACGGCGTGGAGAGGAGTCGAGAACGAAGCAATTAATGCCAGTAAGACGTATACGAACGGTCATGATAATATGAATAAAGCTCCCCCCCCCCCCCCCCCCCGAAAACCATTTGCGGGTTTGTAAAAGATGTGAAAAAATAATCCAGAAATAGCTTGACAAATCACCGCAAACCGCGCTTCAATATCTACATCCGGTACCTTGTAGCAGCCGAAGTTCGACTATAAAATACCTGCAAATATGAGTAAAAATCGGGGACTTTGCCCCCCCCCCCCCCATATCTCAAAAACGGTGCGTATACTCAATCTGAAATTTTATTATGTGTAAAGGGTCACCCTATGGATGAAAAAATACCTCACACCGACCCCAATTTCGAGGGCCCGAAAACGGGCGAATTTGTGCATGGCTCTTTCATGAAATTTCCCCATGAAATTTCTTAAAATTTCCTAATGAAATTTCTTTTTATAATCTTTCATGAAATTTCTTAACTCTGATCTCGAGACACTTGTGGCGCTAATCTTCCCTCAATTTCTGCCCAAAAATCACCCGGTATCATGCATTTTAAGGTTAAGATACTTTGAAATTGTTGCATTCAACAGGTTATTCTATTTAAAGGCATCCTCTCACGGGCCACGGCGACAGAGACTTACCGTTGAGGAAGGTGTTTTTGCACCAGGGTCATTCCACGTCAACGCAACCAAGGTCGGAACCCGACCCCCTCCGATTTGGCTGAAAATTGGTATACGGGGTCTTTACATCATTCTAAGAATCTAATTGGAAGGGTTTTCCCATCCGACGCCCCGTTCGCGAGATATCGACCCCCAAAGATGGGGTGAATTTTAGCGATATTCAAAAAAGGCCGTTTTAGCGATTCTCATTTCCTCGACTTCCCTCTCTTTGACTCTCCATAGCGAGACTCTGTATCAATCCATCCTACTTTGAAAGAATATTTCTAGACCAATTGTTCATGTAGATTCCGAATATGCCATCGAAATTGAGCTAAAAATTATTTAAACGGCCGTAATTTAGAGTTTTTTATAATTTACAATTTTTTCGCCATTCAATGTTCAAACTGAATTATCTAAAAAACAGTCTCTCCGATTTTTGATTTTTTTTTATACTTCAAGCTTAGGATAAATACTTCTGGTTGATATACTTTTTTCAATTGCCATCGGACGATTAAGGGCCTAAAAAAATTCAAATATGACAATTTTTTCGGGAAAAATGGTCATTATCCTGGTTAGTTTTCGGGAAAACTGAGGGGTGATCGGGAAGAATAAACGCAATTTTCAGATTGCGTATTTGAGAACAAATTTACCCGTATTCTGCAGGGGCACCGGTCCTGAAAAAAACCAATAATGGTAATTATAGAAACTGACCCGGAAAATTATTTCGATCAGAGTGTTCCTGAACACTCTAATCAAAATGACTGCCGAGTTCGGCCTTTGCATGGTTCAAATCAGCACCATTTGGCATGAAATGTTTTTTTCCCCCTATTTTCTTGGAATCTGTGACCTCGAAATCAGATATCTAGAGTGTTTACTCCTCTCTTTGCTCCTCATCTGACGTTTTAGCCACTAAAGAGCCAAAATCGGCCGCCATCTTGGATTTTGGGCATTTCCGTGGGTCGAGGGGTCTGCATGACAATTTTTCTGGAATCTACGATCCCAAGAACATGAGAATCGACACCTCTCTTGACGTTTTGTGCCGTTTTACCAAAATTTCAATTCCAGCCTCCATTTTGGCCGCCATCTTGTTTTTGGGGCCTTCACATCAAAATCGGAGAGGCCACCAAAGATTGTCTCATTATAGGGACCAAAATGAAGAGAGTAAACTTGAATCACAAACGTGCAAACGGGACGTAATTTTCGAACACATGCTCCCCTGACTATGCAATAAGTCGCATTTTCCCGTCATTTTTGAGCATTTCCGGCCGGTTTTCATTTCCGTTCGGATCCGTGCCCCATCGATGCACGTTAGTAAGGGTTTATTACTCGAAAGTATACACCTTAAGGTTGAAGTAGAGAGAGAAAATTGGAAATTGCAGTTACAGTCTATGGGATGCATCGGTTACGGTGTGAAAAATCGTCTTTTTGCGTCAATTTCGAGGATTTTCGGTCGGTTTTCGGTTTCCATCAGGTCTTTAATCGATCGGTGCATGTATGGGAAGCGTTGATAGTCTGATTTTATACATGTTAGAGGGTAAAGTGGGAAAAAATATCGATAATTGAAGAGTTCATTGTCGAAATATTCGGATTAACATGTGCAAAATCGTCCTGTTTTACCAATTTTCGGCCTTTATTTAGCCCAGTTGGTGGCCTCTCCGATTTTGATGTGAAGGCCCCAAAAACAAGATGGCGGCCAAAATGGAGGCTGGAATTGAAATTTTGGTAAAACGGCACAAAACGTCAAGAGAGGTGTCGATTCTCATGTTCTTGGGATCGTAGATTCCAGAAAAATTGTCATGCAGACCCCTCGACCCACGGAAATGCCCAAAATCCAAGATGGCGGCCGATTTTGGCTCTTTAGTGGCTAAAACGTCAGATGAGGAGCAAAGAGAGGAGTAAACACTCTAGATATCTGATTTCGAGGTCACAGATTCCAAGAAAATAGGGGGAAAAAAACATTTCATGCCAAATGGTGCTGATTTGAACCATGCAAAGGCCGAACTCGGCAGTCATTTTGATTAGAGTGTTCAGGAACACTCTGATCGAAATAATTTTCCGGGTCAGTTTCTATAATTACCATTATTGGTTTTTTTCAGGACCGGTGCCCCTGCAGAATACGGGTAAATTTGTTCTCAAATACGCAATCTGAAAATTGCGTTTATTCTTCCCGATCACCCCTCAGTTTTCCCGAAAACTAACCAGGATAATGACCATTTTTCCCGAAAAAATTGTCATATTTGAATTTTTTTAGGCCCTTAATCGTCCGATGGCAATTGAAAAAAGTATATCAACCAGAAGTATTTATCCTAAGCTTGAAGTATAAAAAAAAATCAAAAATCGGAGAGACTGTTTTTTAGATAATTCAGTTTGAACATTGAATGGCGAAAAAATTGTAAATTATAAAAAACTCTAAATTACGGCCGTTTAAATAATTTTTAGCTCAATTTCGATGGCATATTCGGAATCTACATGAACAATTGGTCTAGAAATATTCTTTCAAAGTAGGATGGATTGATACAGAGTCTCGCTATGGAGAGTCAAAGAGAGGGAAGTCGAGGAAATGAGAATCGCTAAAACGGCCTTTTTTGAATATCGCTAAAATTCACCCCATCTTTGGGGGTCGATATCTCGCGAACGGGGCGTCGGATGGGAAAACCCTTCCAATTAGATTCTTAGAATGATGTTAAGACCCCGTATACCAATTTTCAGCCAAATCGGAGGGGGTCGGGTTCCGACCTTGGTTGCGTTGACGTGGAATGACCCACCATCCAGAATTTCGGGGGGGGGGGGGGGGCAAATTATACTATTTCCAATTCTAGGGGGGGCAGGCCCCCCCTGCCCCCTTCCTACGCCTCTTTAAAAGTTGGTTCTTATTTTTTACTAGACGTTCTGTGCACAAAAAAAGGAAAACATGCGGGAAGAATTTGCTAAAATGTTGGCATTTTTGCTCTTTATAACTTGGTAAGCATTCCCAATCGCATCTTCAAATTTTTTCGAGCTAAGGTGTTATCATAAGCTTACATTTTAATCATAGTTTGACACTAAGTTGAGTGGACTTTCTGACAAAGGGCACTTGAAAGGAAGACTCTTTGATTGGGTCTCACCCACGGAAAGGAACACGTAGGCTTTGTCGAATAAGTATTTTTGGTTTTAGCAAAGTTTTCTGAGGATGTCTTATTTTAGCTCCATTTGTAATTTTTGCACGCTTTTATACTGAATACTAATATTGAAAGTTTTTGAAATTCTGCAGGAGTGTGTACTGGGTTTGGAATATTCTGGCAGGGATGCCACTGGCCAGCGTGTCATGGGTATGTGCTTTTCGCGCGGTATGGCTTCAGTGTTGAAAGGAGATAAATCATTCATCTGGCCAATCCCAGATCACTGGTCTCTTGAAGAGGCTGCCACTGTACCAGTCACTTACGGCACGGTAAGTAGATTTCTATATGGTAGCGCAGACTAATTTTTGTTTTCCCTTGTCCTTGCAAGTTCATCTTTTTCCATGTTAAAGATATGTTGCTACCTATAAAAAATCTGATGAGTAAAATAAATAAAAATTGTGTATTCATATCATCGTTCATTAAGAGCAATGTTCTATGTCTGACAAGAAAAGAAATGCATGCCAGAGGATTAAATCTCATTTAAACTAGGCTCTGCAAGCACAGGCAAAGATGTCGCGTAAACTTCGAAAGAATCTTGAGGCAGTTAGAGCAAAATTATGGTGAATGGTTGCCCTCAAGAGACGTTATTTGCCATTTGTGTGAGCTTATACAACACTCGCTCAACCTATATGACTTTCTACAGCCAGCTGTAAGCCCTTTCATAGATAGAGATTTCATATAGAATCCTCATATAGCTTACTTTTACCTGTGGAATGCGCAAACTTTTAAACAACCCAGTTTTCCTTGCGAATTGGAAGAGGATGTCGTTGGTGGATGTCTTATGATCGCAAGAAAATGTCTTTGTTTTCAGTCATACTATGCGCTAATGATCTGCGGGAGAATGAGAGAAGGAGACACAGTGTTAATTCATGCCGGTAGTGGAGGAGTGGGTCTCTCTGCAATCCAGTTATGTTTGTTCTATGGCTGTACAGTTTTTACAACTGTTGGTACTCCAGAAAAGAGAGCCTTCATTAAAAAAATGTTCCCTCAGGTTGGTAGTTTGTTCAAGTTATAGTACGCATTTAGGGAGAGGGGAAGGGCTGAACTTTAAAACGATGCACCACCTTCCCAAATCCGGTTCCATTAAATCTAGGCCGTGGACCAATGTGCACCGCCCACCTCTTGTACTTTAATTTTAATTTGTATTTTTTGCACGATCAGGCACAATATCTGTACCCAAATTCTCATTTGTATTCTATTGAGGACAACGGAAAAGTAAGTGCCTAAAACAAAAGTATCCAACATTTATTCCAATTACCTATCTTTTCCTCTCTCTTTTTATAGATTACAGATAATCATATTGGGAATTCACGCGATACATCTTTTGAGCAACTAGTTATGAAGGAGACAAATGGAAGAGGTGTCGACTTGGTCTTAAATTCTCTAGCTGAGGAAAAATTGCAAGCCTCTGTCCGTTGTCTGGCACAAGGTGGACGATTTCTGGAAATTGGGAAATTTGACTTGGCAAACAACAATATGCTTGGTAATTATAAATCCTCTGAACTTGCAGACGTTCGTTAAGAGTAGTAGATCACGTCACGTCAACGCCATCTGTTTGGGTCGTCAAAGTAGTGTGTTCTAAAACTTATGGGAACTAATGGGAAGGAGGGTAACATTTTCTCGTTAAAATAGCAGGACACTGCATGTATGCGTTTCCGTAGTGACGTCTCTTCATTGTATTGCATTTACTTGTCCTGTCACGGTCGCTCCTACATATATCTGTCATCCACCCTCTTATTTCCCTGTTTTCTTTCCCTTTTCCCTATATGATTTCGTGATCATATTATGGTGACCCTGACGCGAATAAGTGCGTTAAAATTTGGTACAATTTGGTGATTTTTAAGTGAAATTATCCAAAAAGCTTCAATTAACCGAACAAAGTGAAAAATTCGTCAGTCTATTTTTCTTTTCTCGAAAAAGTGCCACAAAGGCATCAGCTGATCCGCCAGTCCGCTCTCAACCCCCGCAGCCGTCTGGCTTCTGTAACCCGGCAACCCTTCAAGAATCCTGACACATTTCTCCCTTCATTCCACCTTCTCATCTGATGACTTCTCTTCCTGTCTTCCGTAAATCTGCTGTTGGAATGCATATAACCTCATCTGCTTCCCTTCATCCTGCTGTTATTGCCATAGCTTAGCAATTTCTCGACATTCACCTTGTCCTTCTCTCATCTCCAGATCAGCTGAGTTTGTTGAGTTTGATTTGTCCGTTTGCCCTTATTCATTTGTCTATCCTATGTTGCATCAAGAATGTCTCAGTGAGATTATGCCCTATATTTTTTTTATTATTTATTTTTAAGCGCATAATCAATCATTTTTTTATTATTTTGTTTCCTCTATTAATTCAACGCAAGCATCATGGAGGATAAACAACTCAAATTTACATGCTTAGAAATGACCAAAAAGCAGTTGGAAGAGCAATTAGCTCGCTTTTCAATCGCTGCTTCCGATATTCACGTAACTACAATCGAGCTGGAATCTCGATTGTCAGTTATTACTCCCATACCGTAATATAGGGTGAATGGGGACAGGCGGGTGAATAGGGACAATTTTGATTTATTTCCGTTCTTCAGTCATAACTCGGTAAGTTTGGCACCTACAGAACTCGTTTTTCCCCGAAAATTTATAGTTTGGCATCCTCTTTACTCAACCGGTGTAATCGGTGTTGTTTAGTGAAAACATAAAATGCCAACATAACCTCAAAACCAGATCCGGAAAAAAAGCGATAAAACAAGCGTGATAACGTCCCATGCAAGTGGATCACGAATTAAAGAAAAGTTTTTTTTTATGTCATCTCATTTTGACATCATTAGTTACCTTGCTCATCACCAAAAATGATGAAATTTGCTCGATATTTAGGTGGTTTAAAAAACATTTTTCTCCAAAAAACGAGCAGTTGGGAGTCTGAGTATCATAGACTCAGGCACTGGGGAGGGGCTTTCTTTGAAATTTTCCGCCTCTCATCACATCCTTTGGAATACTTTATTGTACCTATTTCATATTCTGAGGCTTTTGAATACTGCCCTGGTATAATTGAGGAATTTATCTTTCAGATCTCACAATGATCAGGGCGTAAAGGATAATTGTCATCTGTTTGCTTTTTACTATTTAATGTTTGTTAATTAGAGACATGTTTTTCCAATTCAGATTCGAATTTCACTTTTTTTTAGAACTCAGGTAGTGTCTCCATTCACTCTCCAGTTAGCAGAATGGGAACAACGCTTTATTTACATTGAAATCTGCTGGTGTCCCTATTCACCCCAGTGGAGGCTGAATAGGGACAGTAGGTAAAACAACAAAATTAAAATAGTTAAAATTTTCGTATCATCAAAATTTTGGGGGAAAGTAAAGGTCTTACAAGGTCACATCTTCCTGTTAAAAAAAAACCGAATTCTCGAAATCAGTAGGCCCTCAGACGTGTATTTGTATAAAAAACTGTCCCCATTTACCCCATATTACGGTACTTTTTCAATACTTACGTGTCCTAAGTGAACTGTCCTCACTTCGACAGGGAGACATTTCTGGGTTGATTAGTGATTTTGAAATCAGGTATTTTGGTTCAATTACCGCGGCAAAGTCCAGAATTGCAACCTCTATTCATTCATCGCAAGCAACTTCTTCAAATGCTCGACCTAAATTTCGTTGCCACTTGAAACCGGCAGAATTGCCAACCTTCGATGGGTCATTTGAAAAATGGACGTCATTCAAACAAATGTTCTACTCTTTAATAGATGAAAATGTGACTTTAACTCCGATACAAAAATTACATTTCTTAAAATCAGCACTAAAAGGTTCAGCCTCGCTTGTTTTGCAAAACTTAGATACTTCCAACGAAAACTATTCTGAAGCTCTTGAAGCTTCTTAATGATAACTTTGAGAACAAACGTTCTATAATACATAAACAAACCAGCATTTTGCTGAACCTGCCTTGCGTTACTTCCACTAGGGAATCAGCTCAGAACATGCTACTGCGTGTTCAACAAACTTTGCATGGACTCGCAGCTTTAAATATTGATTCACTCATAACCACATTGATAATATCAAAATTTGATTCCTTCACGTTAGCTGAGTGGGAAAGGGTAGCCCCTGGTAAGGAGCCTCCAAGTAGGCAACAGTTATTTGACTTTTTGAAGAGGCAAAGCCATGTATTGGAAGCTCTTAATTATTCTGGTGGTTTCTTTTCTGAACAATCCGTCGTCCATTACAACGAGCTCCTTTGCAAAACAAAAAAGTTCCAATTGCCTTACATGTTCTCAACCTCACTTCACGTATCATTGCCCCACATTTAAAGCTCTCTCGGTGTAAGATAGAATAAACAAAATAAGCTCGCTATCTAAGTGTAAAAACTGTTTTTTGGATCACAAAACCAATGCTTGCGAGTCTGCCAGACGTTGCCTAAAATGTGGTGGATTACATCACACTCTCATACACATCCCTGATAGTAAAGGCACTCAATCTAGCAAGCAGAAAGCATCAACTTGGCATGGTGCTTCAAAGAACAGTTCTACATTGAAACAGCAGGACAGAGTATGACTATCAACTGCTCTTGTTGGAGTAGCTGATGGTAGGGGTCTTATTAGAAAGTGCAAAATTCTGTTAGATTGCGCCTCACAATCTAACTTAAAATCACACAAATCTGCGCGAGAATTAGGATTGCCATTAGAAAACGTACATGTGGTTGTTTCCGGAATCGGGTCAGCGTAATCGGTCGTATCGGTCACCACCCCTTGGGGGGCAATGGGGGGGTCACGATGCTAAAAGTCACAATTCCCGACCGAATTGCGAATTAATCGCATCACAATTGAAAAGCACGGAAAATTTCATGTGAAATTGACGCCTAAAAATCCAATATCGGCCCATCCAAGGCCCATAAATGACCCCCTAAGGAGGGAGTCAGTACCCCCTCCATAATTTCTCTTTGGTCTCAAAATTGACGTAGATTCTCCAGAAAAAGATGGTTCCCGAGATAATCGACCCAGAGAAATCAAAATTTCATGGTCTCGAAGCTCCTCTATCTCCCTTTGGGGGCCAAACGGGGGCCCAATTTTTAAAATCGGGGCTCCTTTCCGAATCGGAAATTGATTGCATCCAAATTGAGGAGAAGAACACTTGTACATCTTAAGTGACCCCCAAGAGTTTTAATTGACCCCCCAGGACGGCAGAAAGTAACCCCCAGAGGAGGAAGGCTTCGCTCCCTCCAAAAATTTCTCAAGATTCCTCTTTGGTCGAAAAATTGACGTCGACTCTCCAGAAAAAGACGGTTTCTTCCCAAAAGGACGGGTAGCGGAGCTTAGGGACCATGAAACTCAGAGTCCTCGGGGTTGATTTCCTGGAAAACCGTCTTTTTCTGGAGAATCGACGTCAATTTTGCGACCAAAGAGGAACCTTGAGAAATTTTCGGAGGAGGCGAAGCCCCCCTCCTCAGGGGGTTACTTTCTGCCGTTCAGGGGGGTCAATTAGAACTCTTGGGGGTCACTTAAGATGTAAATGTGTTCTGCTGCTCAATTTGGATGCAATCCATTTGCGATTCGGAAAGGAGCCCATATTTTAAAAATTGGGCCCCGCGTTTGCCCCCCAAGGGGAGGAAGAGGAGCTTCGGGACCATGAAATTTGGATTTCTCGGGGTCGATTACCTCGGAAACCATCTTATTCTGGAGAATCTACGTCAATTTTGAGACCAAAGAGAAATTATGGAGGGGGTACTGTGCCCCTCTTTAGGGGGTCATTTATGGGCCTTGGATGGGCCGATTATGGATTTTTAGGCGTCAATTTCACATGAAATTTTCCGTGCTTTTCAATTGTGATGCGATTCATTCGCAATTCGGTCAGAAATTGTGACTTTTAGCATCGTGACCCCCCCCTTTACTCCCCAAGGGGGGGTGGGGGGGGGTTTCGGGACCACGAAATTCGGATTCCTTGGGGTCAATTCCCTATTCAATCCCGCGGTCCCCGACTTCATACGACCTAAAACAATCGAGAAAAAGGCCTGGTACGGGTGGTCTGAAACACCCTGTATAATGCCATTATTCCTTTTCTATTAGTTACGTCCTTACCTGTCTTGATACCAAATTCCCCACTTCCAAAAATTCAAGAAATTTCGTCTAACATTGAGAAAAGTCTAGCTGATCCTTCTTATTTTGAAGTAAGTGAAGTTCACATGATTCATGGGTTGGCGGTAGGCTTAGTCATTTCGTTTGATGCACAAAATCCAACAGTCTTGCCATCAAAGCGTCCCTTAACAAAGCTAATTTTCTACTCAGAGTACTTAAAATTATTACACGCAGGTCCTAGGTAATCTATTGCTCTCATCCATTCGACGTAATTTTTGGCCAATTTCTGGTCCAATGTTAGACCCTTGATGGAACAACTCAATCTTGCGTCATCTGCAGAAGGGCAAAACCCCAACAATTCACCCAACTAATGGGTCAACAACCAGCCGGGAGGGTTACGTCTCCTCGACCATTCACCCTCTGCAGTGTGGATCATTTCGGATTCTTCAAAGTTAAACCTGACATGAACAGAAGATCGGTCAAACATTTCTTTGTATTAATTTTTGTTTGTTTTGCTCCGAAGGCTATTCATTTAGAATTCACAGTGAATTTAACGGTTCATTCATTTTTGCTAGGATTTCAACGGTTCATTAGTAGGCGCGGATGCCCCAAACAAATGTATTCTGATAACTCACCCGCTTTCACACAGGTGCAAAAAGGAGTCTTGTATCTGCATGTAATTCTGACAAAATGAAAAGATTCCTCACAGAAAATAAAATGAATTGGGAGTGCATTCCCACTCGACCCCTTGTTCTCTCGAGTTGTGGATCCAACCGCAGTCCTCCTTTTTTTTTGGGTTGTGGATCCAACCACTACCGTTTTGTTTTTGGTTTGTGGATCCAACCACTACCATGTTTTTTTTTCCCCCGACTTGTGGGTCCAACCACCGCCATTATTATTCTTTGATCTATCCAACAACTACCTCAACATTCCTTAAGTCAATTATTACTGTACTCATTCCGTACTGTATTTATGCATTCATTTTATTTTTTGTCAAAACTGTTGTAACAACATGTATAATTGGACTGAGTTAAGCAGAAAGGAACCAACCCACATTTTGGAAAAAATTGAGTTATGAGTGGTTTTGAACTCAACCACTGCTCTACTATCTATCGCCAAAAATTCAAAGTTTTTGTTGGGGCAAATTTTGCAGAAATTGAACTTGAGGTTTATCTTTTACATTGAGTCCTATGCAGGAGCCAAACTTTAAACCTCTTTTTCTCGGTTCGATCTCGATGTGGCTTGGGTTCCTTTCTGTTTAACTCCGTCCAATTATTCAATGGTTTTTTCTTTTACTTGCTCCCTATTTGCGGGGGCGGGAACATGTACTCGTTTCCGTATAGTGACGTCTCTCCATTGTATTGCATCTACTCATCTTGTCACGGTCGCCCTTACATATGTCTACCATTCACCCCCTTATTTCCATGTTTTCTTTCCCTTTTCCCTATATGATTTCAAGATCACTGCATACTGGAGTACTATTATCCCCAAACATGTAGGAACATGAATCTCTCAGTATTGCAGTTGAAATAAGAAAGTAGGAGACATTGCTAATACTCGGAAAATTCAAAGAAGTAAAATTGAATGTTTTTTTATTATTATTATTATTTCATTTTTTCCTTTATTGAACAATTTAAATACATTACATCATAGAAGAATATTAAACTACAAGTGACAAAGGGTTAGAAATTTAAAATGATGTGACTAAGGATAACTATAAGGATAATCTATATAGGAAATCTCCTTATAAAGGAGAGGGAGAGAGAGGAAAACCGGGAACACAATGAAAGCATACCATCGGCACTCCTCTCCCGTCCTCCAGTAATTGGAGGACAAGATAACAAGATGACAGGGGACAAGACTAAAAAGAAAATGGGGCAATGAGCAGATTTAGGTGTGTTAGGTTAATCTAAAATCTATGGCAAATCTAGTGCCTTAAAAACTAAAGATTTGGCACCAATCACTTCTTTAGCAAAAAACGCTTGATTCTTGTCCATGCTGTCAGGCTGCCAAGGGCGATTCTCTGGAAATTCTAGATTGTCAGGTCTTCTCCCAGGTCAGCTGAAAGTTCAAGTCTGTGTCTCATAAACCTATCACAGCCAAAGATGCTGTGCTAGGCGTCGTCAATAATTTCACTCTTGCAAAAGATACAAAATGGGCTTTCCACGAGCTTGAATTTGTGCAGATAGTATTTAAGAATCCCATGGCCTGTTAATAATTGGGTCACCTAGAAGTCAGTTTCCATCCTTGGATTTCGGAAGAGCCACTCCTCGATATTCGGGATCAACTCTTTAAACCAAATATCTTTGGTTGGAGAGGATGACCAGAGCTCGCACCATTGACGAATGATGTCGTGCCTGATTTCTGAAAAGTTTTCTTGTCTACTGTGCCTTCTCATACGCTCCTCAATTAGCAGACGGGCTGGTGGGAAGCCGGAAATAACATCAAGGCAGCTATTCGAGACGGTCCTGTATGCGGAACATAACCTTACTTTGATAGGGCGCAGTGTCTTTTCAATTAGCTTTACATTAGTCTTCTTTGTAGCGTCGTGATATCAAACTGGAAGACCATGGTTTTTCCGTGGGGTTGCCGGCAAGTAGGGGACGGTTCTTTTTGTAGTCCGCGTACTTACCGGGGCATGAGTGTATTTTCCGAAGGGTAGTGTCACATTGGGGAGTGAAATCATTTACCCTACCCCTCTTGCCACAGATATGTTTCAAGAAACAGTTCCCCTTGGCTGCGCAACTCCTACCTTCCCCCCCCCTCACCCATATAAACGGTAAATTGCCACTATTATAGAACGCGTTGGCCGATTTCGCTGAAATTCAATAGGAAACCAGTCTTAGTAGATATCTACCATCAAAATATTACATACAGCTCAAAATATTCATTTTTACTCGAGTTATCGCGTGGACAAAATTAAACCTCCCCCCACTTTGACCCCTCTAACCCAGCTATTTCTCATCATTTACAAATCTGAGTGTTACGTCAAAAATTTTGAAATCGATATATGCAGCTCGAACACAAAATGGTGTATTAAAATGGAATAACATTTTTGCCTATACATATTTGTATAAGGCCCGCGAAGGGGGCCTGAGGGCGCGAGGCGCCCTCCCGGGGGTTGGGCCGCGTAGCGGTCAGGGGGCAGGGCCCCCTAGTATCTACTAAAGCCGAAAATGATCATTAATTCAGATATCGTCAAGTTTGGGCCAATCCGTCCGCACAATCAATGTTCTTAACACCCGCTGTATCACCTTAAACCCAAAATTCTAATAAATCACTCATGAATTTAATCAATCAGAAGGAGACTTCTATGATCAAGAATGAATTTGAGGAAGTATTTCATCAAAATTTAACCGAAGGACGGCAGTTATCAAGACCTCTACCTAGTTAAGAGGGACATTATTGGTACTCAGTTACTTAACGATTTTGGCGATGGAGTTAGAGAAGAACCCTGCTAAAAATAAACATGTTGGTAACATGTTGAGACCATGTTGGTATCAAGATGATGTCAACATGGTATCAACGTGACATCAACTTGGGGTAAAAGACCAACATGATACCAGCATGCTAGCAATATGGCAAGTCCCAATATGATATAAACATGATAAAAACAAGCAGTGAACTTAAACACAATGTGTTGATAAGGCGCGTCATTAACTCGTACATATCAACTCCTTTAGTTTTTATTTACAGAGATTTCAAAATAGACAAGCAGCACAACAAGAGAATTCACGATCCAACACTGCAAGGTCAACGACGCACCTTGACGAGACCGTGTACTGTGAATCTAGAAAGCTATTCGAACGAATTTAAGTTTTTTGATCTACCTGCTCAATCAAAATCTTATCAGATTCTTGAAGAAAATTGATACGGAATAATTTAAGCGAAGAAAGGAAAAATTCTGTCGAACTCCTGGATGATAGAGTCGATTTTAAGGTATTTTGGGGCTAAAATACCCAAATCATCGGTACCCAAGTAGCATGGATTGCAATTTCATTGCAATGGATTGTGAGTTGATTGCAATTTTTGCTTGTTGCCTATACGTTCATTTGAAGGCGCTTAAAAAGTTGCAATTTTATTGCAATAAGTTTGCAAGAAATGTAGATTATGCTTGTTGCCTAACCTTCTTTTTCAAGGCACTATAAAGACTGCAATTTCGGTGCAATCATGTTGTAACAAATTCACGCCATGTGCCTGGCATCCAATTCTCTAGTTGTTTTAAAGTTTTTTCGACTTAAATGTCTCACCTAACCCATATAGCCCAACATATTTTGAAAATATTGTCACCTTTATCAAAATATTTTCATGGCAATATTGTAATTAAAATATTTTCAAAATTTTTTTAAAACATTTTAAAGGAATATTTTGAAAATGTTTACAAAAAATATTTTTAAAATAATTCAAAAATATTGCCTGTAAACATGCATGTTAAAAATATTCCTTAAGAAAGTTTTGAAAATATTTTAAAAATATTTTTAAGTTCTCAAGTTAGTATGTGGTGTAATTTACACCGGTGTAAATTTAGTGTGAGTACCTATTACGTGATATCGAAAAAAAAAATCAGACAAAACAAATATGAAAAAAATAAATAACACGAAAAAAAATAAATAATAGGCAAAAGAAAGAAGCCTGAGAAAAACGGCGTTAATCAAATCTATGATGAATGTTGAGCCACGCACTGACGCAATGCATGCGATAACAGCCTTAACAGGCGTGATTTCGACCCAGCTCATCATCAGCTCCCTGTAGCTCAGTGGAAGAGTGCACCGCTATGACATTCGCGGGTCGGGTTCTAGCCCACTCAAGGGCGTCCGGTATCTTATGCTGCTAAACGTCGTAGGACATTAGGTAAGCATGGGTTCGAATTATTATAATTTCCCCGGAAAATTTAGGGGTTGAAATTTAAAGGTCGTCAATATTGAAATTTCTTTGCAAAAAAAAAATTGCAACTTTT
This sequence comes from Bemisia tabaci, assembly GCF_918797505.1. Lineage (NCBI taxonomy): Eukaryota > Metazoa > Arthropoda > Insecta > Hemiptera > Aleyrodidae > Bemisia > Bemisia tabaci. Next base: position 76,644,176 of record NC_092794.1, read on the forward strand.
TTACAATGAGGGGGTCAGATGTTGTAAAATAATTGCAATTTTCTTGCAAGAAAGTTGAAATCATCTGGAAATTTTATTTCAATGAAATTGCAATTTTTTCGTTGCAAAATGCTACTTGGGTAGTATAAATCCCGTTATATTATTGAAAAGAAATTGACTCGATATAAATGCAATTGCATTAAATATGTCTTGATTTTGTTATTTTAAACGTTTTTCCACGCAAAGGAGTTCAACCATGTCCATTGCCATTCATTCATGAATCGAAAGTAAGAAATCTACATCCTGAAAATCTACCGATTTGCCGTAAAATATCGCAGAAACTTGATATACCAGGTCGATGTACCCACTCGTTGAATTTAACAATCAATTTTGTGAGTGCACATATGTAAAAGTCAATATGCTATAGTCACTTTGGGTGCATTTATTTTCATAAAACAATAATATGTAAGTAATTTCAATCCCGAAAAATTCTGAGGTCAATTATATTTAATTGTAATTTATATATATATTTTTTCCCCTTCATTTTATTTTTTGTATGGAGAAATCGAGGTTTCGTTGATTTCCTCGGATTCTGAATACTGTAACTTCTCTTCTATTCGGCCGATTTTTATGAATGAGGCCTCTTTTTATTCGTGTTTTAACGGAGAGTAAGGAAAAAATTGCTAAATACACGCGAAACAATTTTTTTTGAAAATTGGATGAATCCTAGCGTGACGGTGAAATGGTTAATCAACCGTAAGTAATTGGGCGAGGGGCTGAGGATCCCAGCCGCGCTTGGCGACCCTCATTAGCCATTGTCCGTCGAGACGCTGACGCAGTGATCAGGAGCGTGGGGAGGAGAGAGCTAAGTGGATTCCTGTGTGAGCCACGTTTAGCAAATGGTCTAATGAGTCTCGAGGCTCATCACGGATTGCACTTACAGCTACCGTGGCTGGCTCTGGCTATCAGAGCAGTGGTACAAAATTTTGAAAAGCATAACAGGGGTGTGGAGATCTGTCAAAGCAACGTTTTGAACAAAACGGAGCAGTGCAATTCTCATTCGAGGAGTGCCGAACTGGTCAGCCATCCTCGAATCAGTTCGCTTGCTTCTGCTTATATATGCATATTTTAAATCAGCGCGGCGCATTCTTAGGTTGTTTTGAAAAAAACCAAGTAACGTAGACTCTTGGTATTCACTGCACATAAACTAGAAAGCCCCAGAATGAGAAACAACTTTAAATCATAATTATTGACGGATAAATAAACTTTTTACACGCTGTGGAAAATCTCAGAAGTTCGCGGTAGTCACTTTTCGGTAAGGAACTAAGGGACTCGGTTATTGTATCGAGTGGGGGGTCGAAACGATCGCAAAGGCGGTATACTACGTATACGCGCCAAAATTGTCGTTAACAACATTGCACAAATATGGTAACATGATGATATCAATTTGGACTTTCTTACCATCATGATAAAGAGTCGATGTAAAGTTTTTTATCTGTTGGTCCCATCATGGGAACACACTGATATCATTGCACTAAAAAAAAAGTTCGGTGATTTTTACCGAACCCTTCGGTGCACGGTTGTTCGGTGGCGCAAACCTAGGTATCGGGTTTTTTGAACTAAACGCCATTACGGCGTTTGGGACACACGACCAACCGAGTTCGGTAAGGTTTTACCGAACTTTTTAAGGTCACGGAAATCGATCATTCGGTTATTCCCTCAAAACTTTCAGTATATATTCGGAGGAAGTCGGAAACGTTCGGTTGGCGTCTTATTATTGTATGTGTTGATCCATAGATATGTTCAAAGACGAGTATCTTATTCTTGCCTTTGTGGCCTTTTTAATTTTTGAAATCCATGTTGATATTTTTTCTGTGAGTAAATTTTCCTTTAGACTTTTTTTTATCTATTTTACTTTCGAAATTCATTTGTGCATTGAATAAAATTTCATTTATATCTGCGGCTTAAATTTAAAAGAATGTTGCTCAATTAAGATGGGACCAGGAAGTCATTATAAAAATTATTAAATAATATTACGAATTTATATTATTAAATGAATATTAATACGATAAATCATAATATGATTAATATTATATCTTATCTTACTATAGTAAAAAAAAATAAGGCCTTTTTTGTGTGTACGTCCGTGTCATTTCGCATTCTCATTGGTCTTTCATTAACCAATCAGAAAACGTCATTGAAAATCCCCGGGAAATTTAAAGGTATTCTTCCGTAAATCATTCGATATTAATGATAGGTAGACACGGATAAAAATAGGATGTATTTCTTCTAATTAACCAGGATAAAATGGAGGAATATTACCTGTACAGGATAGTCCTGGAAAAACGGGATGTACTTCTATTAATAAACTGGGATGAAGGGAAGGATATCGATCTTCGTGTATCGCTCTTCGATATATCGTTTGTTCTAAAGCAGTATTGACTGGGATAAACGGGATTTCTTCATAATAACCGGGATAAAAGGGAGGAATTTTACCTATACAGGATAGTCATGGATAAAACGGGATGTAACTATGTCGAGAAACCGGGATAACAGGAAGGATATCGATCTTCGATACATCGTTTGTTCTAAAGCAGTATTGACTGGGATAAAACGGGATTTCTTCATAGTGACAGGGATAATATGCAATAATTTTACCTATACAGGATAGTCATGAATAAAACGGGATGTAACTATGTCGAGAAACCGGGATAACAGGAAGGATATCGATCTTCGATACATCGTTTGTTCTAAAGCAGTTTTGACTGGGATAAAACGGGATTTCTTCATAATAACCGGGATAAAAGGGAGGAATTTTACCTATACAGGCTAGTCATGGATAAAACGGGATGTAACAATGTTAAGAAACCGGGATAACAGGTCGGGCTACTCCGATTTTATCCCGGTCGTGATTTAGGGATTTTATCGTCCAAAAATGGGAAAATTGAGGAGAGGAACGGGTCCCCGGTTGCTAAGCAACCGCAGCATCGCCGTGTTGCGATTATGGATACATGCGATTATCAGTTTGATGTGTTTGATATGTTTTATCGATATTCGATATATCGTTTCATTTAAAGGAGTATTGACTGGTGTAAAAGGTGATTTCTTCTCATTAACCAGTATAAAAGGTAGGAATATTACCTCTAAAGGATAGTCTTGGAACAAACGGGATGTACCTACATAAAGAAACCGGGATAACAGGAAGGATATCGATCTTTGTGTATCGATCTTCGATACATCGTTTCTTCCAAAGCAGTATTGACTGGGATACAACGGGATTATCCATGACTATCCTGTTTAGGTAAAATTGTCATTGCGATTATCGATACATGCGATTGTCAGTTTGATGTGTTTGATTTGTTTGATTGTGTTTCATGATGTGTTTGATGTGTTTGCTGTTTTTCATGATGTGTTTGCTGTGTTTGATGTGTTTGATTGTGTTTCATGATGTGTTTGTTGTGTTTGATGTGTTTTATGTGTTTCATGATGTGCTTGCTGTGTTTCATGATGTGTTTGATGTGTTTGATGTGTTTGATTGTGTTTCATGATGTGTTGGATGTGTTTGCTGTGTTTCATGATGCATTTGATGTGTTTTTTGTGACACTAAACACACAACAAACACAAAAAACACATCAAACTGATAATCGCATGTATCGATAATCACAATACGGCGAGGCTGCCCGTTCCTCTCCCCAATTTTCCCATTTTTGGACGATAAAATCCCTAAATCACGACCGGGATAAAATCGGAGAAGCCCGACCTGTTAACCCGGTTTCTTAACATTGTTACATCCCGTTTTATCCATCACTATCCTGTATAGGTAAAATTCCTCCCTTTTATCCCGGTTATTATGAAGAAATCCCGTTTTATCCCAGTCAAAACTGCTTTAGAACAAACGATGTATCGAAGATCGATATCCTTCCTGTTATCCCGGTTTCTCGACATAGTTACATCCCGTTTTATTCATGACTATCCTGTATAGGTAAAATTACTGCATATTATCCCGGTCACTATGAAGAAATCCCGTTTTATCCCAGTCAATACTGCTTTAGAACAAACGATGTATCGAAGATCGATATCCTTCCTGTTATCCCGGTTTCTCGACATAGTTACATCCCGTTTTATCCATGACTATCCTGTATAGGTAAAATTCCTCCCTTTTATCCCGGTTATTATGAAGAAATCCCGTTTATCCCAGTCAATACTGCTTTAGAACAAACGATATATCGAAGAGCGATACACGAAGATCGATATCCTTCCCTTCATCCCGGTTTATTAATAAAGGTACATCCCATTATTTCCAAGACTAACCTGTATAGGTAATATTACTACCTTTTATACTGGTTAATGAGAAGAAATCACCTTTTATCCCAATCAATACTCCTTTAAATCAAACGATATATCGAAGAGCTATACACGAAGATCGATATCCTTCCCTTCATCCCAGTTTATTAATAGAAGTACATCCCGTTTTTCCAGGACTATCCTGTATAGGTAATATTCCTCCATTTTATCCTGGTTAATTAGAAGAAATACATCCCATTTTTATCCGTGTCTACCTATCATTAATATCGAATGATTTACGGAAGAATACCTTTAAATTTCCCGGGGATTTTCAATGACGTTTTCTGATTGGTTAATGAAAGACCAATGAGAATGCGGAATGACACGGACGTACACACAAAAAAGGCCATCATGTTTACTTTCCATCCATCATGTTTTATCCCATATAAACCGTTTCAAACAGATTATTCACCTTATCTATAAATTCCAAACTTAATTGAAGTAAGTTTGTAGCTAAATTGATGATGATGTTCTGAATGAATAAGTATCTAACAGAACTTCAGCAGTATTAATAAAAATTACAAGAATAATGGGAATTAAAAAAAATTGTGTGATATTTTCATCATGAATTGACAGAATCTACGAGGGGGTTGGGCCGCGGAGCGGCCAGGGGGCGGAGCCCTCTAGTATAATATAATAAATTATAATATATTTTAATGCATTATTAATGATATCATTCATTTTTCATTAATTTATATTAGGTATTTATTTATCTTATTTTGTTTTTAATATTTTCATTTTTAATAACTATTTGTCCGTCCATGTCTTATTTTATTTTTTTTTCGTGTGTTGTTCGTACTCCTCTCTTTCAAAAACTTGATCTACTTTTTATTATTTTCGTATCCTTCATTGTGAAACTGAATGATGTACAAAATTGCAAGAATATCATTGCTTCTAATCATTGAACCAGATCTGGGGACGTTTATTAGTGCTATATTAGTCAATGTTCCCACGTGAGCGTCCGCGGCGGAGTGGCAGCGACACTCGGGCGATCACCGAAGTTCAGCAACGTCGGGCGTAGTTAGTACTTCGATGGGTGACCGCTTGGGAACTCGGGCGCAGCGCGGCTTATTGCTGGTGAACATTGAGTGTCAGGTTCCATCAGCATTACTTCTGTGGTGACTGCGATGAAAAGCAAGCCTAAGAACGTGCAGCGCGCCTAAATTTAAGCATTTTGGCATTATGGAATTTTTTTTTTCGGTGTGTAATATCATATTGGTAACATGTTAATATAGTGGTGATAACATGTTGATATCATGGTGATAAAATGTCGATATCATGTATGATAACAGGTTCCATTCACCATGTTGCTACCATGTTGGGCCAGACCAACTTGTTACCAACATGTTCATTTTTAGCAGGGAAAGGAAGTCGGTTCTTATACCATTTAAACTTTCTATGTACAGGTATGGAGATGTTCCTGAAAGAGACAAGTTTCCATGGCGTAATGTTGGACAGTCTATTCTCAGCACCTGAAGAGTGGAAAGAGAAACTGCATTCAGCAGTCACTGAAGGTATTAAATGTGGTGCAATTAAACCACTAGTCCGAACTGTTTTTGAGAAGGACGAAATTGAGCAAGCGTTCAGGTATCTCTTTCAATTTCATATTATTTTCACACTACATACGCATTACCTCAATAATTTATTTACAAACTGCAGCCTACATTCAAGGCACACCTATGTCATATTACAGCACTTAGGTTACAATACCAACTTACCGCTTGAATTAAAACCAAGATTAAGTCGAAAACTGATGCAATCGAAGGTACTAAAATATCCTCACCCAGCTCGACAGCTACATTGAAAAACATCTGTAACAGCCATTTTTTGGGCGAGAACATTGCTTGCATAGAGTACAATAGAGTCGCAAAGTACTGGATCGTCGATGAAGTCACTTTTGGAGGCTGTTTTGTCCAGTTCTTCGGATACTAGTGTGCGGCGACTAGCGATGACGCATACGCAGAGACTCGCGCTCGGCGCTCCCCACCTCCCCACTCCCGACTCGGCTCCGTTCGTCGGCTAGGTCCACACACATTGAATCACACGGAAAAAAAAGACCTGTCATTTTAACAGTCGCATTGAATGTTAAATTTGTTTGACGTTTCTCTGTTCTTTTAGTTGTCGTGACTGTTAATTGAACATTTTAAGTATGTTGAAACAAAAGTGTACAAATCTGTTATCTCAACATCTTATTGATGCTTTTGAAATAACATTCAGTATGTTATTCCATCATCACACGACTGCTGAGTTAACATCAGTGCGGTTCATTAAATCAACGGTTCCTGAAGCTCTTGGAATGACTGTCATTGACTTTTGATTTTACAGTACACACGTCATTTTGACATTCGTTTGGATTTTAAATTTACACTCGTGCTAGGTGTTGGTCTAATGTTTTGAAGGCCGTTAAATTCGCAGAAATAATCTGCTAAAGCAACAGCGAGGGTGTCGAAATAGCAGCCTCTCATTTAACAGCGAGTTGACGGTAAAATGCTGACCGTTGCACGGAGCATTCCATCCCAGCCAGTCCCGCGCGATCGGCGCAGCGCGCATGCGCAGTTGTATATACAGTTGTCGATCGCCCCGCTGCGAGCGGTGACGCAGAAAACCTCTCCTACCCTACCCGCCACTGTCCACCCTCCTTCTCGAGGGTTGCGCGCCGACCTAACAAAGGGCCCGGTCAGGGAAATTCTCAGAATTCCAACCGCCCGGGCCTGGCGTTCGGCTGTTTCCTCCTTCGACATTGTTCGCGCATATCCAGCATAGTATATTAACATATTAATATTCTATGATTCCGAGTCTGTTTCGTTGAGGCGGCCATGTCACTGTTTAAAGGGATTGCGTTTGCTCAACAGTCAGTGGTTTTGAGTCAGAGAAGTCTTGCGCTTGCGTTTCGAAATCGTGCTCAAATTGTGTTTGCGAGTGAATTTTGGCGAAGAAAGTGATTAGTTTTGATACTCAGTGCGCGATCTGCAAAATTAGTAGCTCCATAGGAAAGTAACTTACGATATAAGCAAATTTGGGCACACTGTAATCAGTTGCGGGCAGACGCTATTTTTTGAGGCATCATCATGAATCCGTTCAACTCAGAATTTCTGCTGCCGTATATTTGTGTTTTTTGGTTTCAACTTCACCATTGACATTACACTCACTCTCAACTCAATTAGGTTTGCGTCCAGTGCATCCAATTATTATTTTTAGCGTGCCTTCCATGTTTATATGCAGGCGCTCTTTTGATTTCGTTTCCTGTAGATTATACCATCAGCCCTGTCCTCTATACTTTCCGACCCAACTCCATTGTGTGATTTTTTCCTTTTCTTTTGTTCAAAGAAATTCCGGCTGTTTTGAAATGAAATGAAGTGATAATTTAGCAAATCTTAATCTTGGTAGAATCTTTTGAAACCCTTTATAATACATTTTTGGTGTTTTTAACTCACAAGCACGATCTGCTGTTTGGTTCTTACGTTGTTTTTATTGATGATGCCAACGTGACATTGTCTTAATGACGTAAAGTGTTTCAATGTGTAATACAGTGTATGTGCGGTATCTGACCAGGATGCGAGTGATAAGTTGGGTTATTTGAAAAAAAGAAAATAACGGATGGAGAGGAAGGGTTTAAAACGTGCCTCACATAATTTGTTGACGACCCCTAGGCCATGATCAATTCTGCCCCACCGAGAACTGCAAAGATAAATACTTTGTGAAGTGTTTTTGTGCATTTAAACTGTTTAAAATTTTTATGAAATTAACTCATTGTGAAACTGATTTAGTCTGTAAATGTTACTTTGACCGAAATATTATCTACGGTTTTTGTATCATTTACTTGAAACCAGTTAAGCAGTTATCAGCTATTTACATAAGCATGTAAGTATGACCATGATTTTTTTACAGTTGCGTGGCATTGTATCTGCTACATTAACAGCAGTGTGAATGAGAATCCAAGAGCGAATTTGCTTTTACATGAGCAGCAGCGCTGCTACATCGACAGCAGTGTGGATTTAAATTCAAGAACGAACTGGCTGTCATGAGAACAGCGACTATGCTATTTCGACAGCAGCGGCCGCTGTTAAATCGAAGGCAGCGTGAACGTCAATCTGATGGGGAACCGGCGTTTACGCCAGCAGCTGCGCTGCCAGTGTAACAGACTATTTGATGTAGGTTGAGCAGATTTTGCTGTCGTTGTTACATTCATTTACTGACAATGTGACTGCAAAGCGCCTGTTATAATAACAGACAAAGGTAATGTTATTTTAACAACCAGGATGCTGTGCCGTTTTTTAACAGCCAAAGGCTGTTCCTTTAGCAGTCGCGACGATTAAAGTGACAGAACTTTTTTTCCGTGCAGCTAAGTAGGCCGGTAATGAGTCTGAAATTGAGCCCATATATGAATATTATCTAGGAGTAACATACATTAATGGATTCATTATGGCTTAGAATATCTATTTCAAGCAAAATTTGCACAAATTAATATCGATGGAATTAAAAAAAGTCGAAAAAACACAAGCAGTCGTTGATTTCTCCATAAGCCACCGTGTTAAAAAACGCCGGTTGGTTCACACTTTGTATAAGTCAGAAATTAAATTCCTATATGAATATTATCCCGGAGTAACATACATCAATGGATTCATTATGGCTTTGACTATCTAATTATAGCAAAATTTGCACAAATTAATATCAATGGAATTAAAAAATGTCGAAAAAACACAGGCAGTCGTTGCTTTTCCCGTAAGCCGCCGTGATAAGAAATGCCGGTTGGTTCACACTTGGTATAAGTCAGAAATTAAATCCCAATATGAATATTATCCAGGAGTAATATACATCAATGGATTCATTATGGCTTTGACTACCTTTAAATAGCAAAATTTGCAAAAATTAATGCTGATTGAATTATAAAATACCTAAAAAACACAAGCAATTCTTGATTTCTCCATAAGCCGCCGTGTTACAAAATGCCGTTGGGTTCACAAATGGTTCACAATTTTCGGAGCACACGCGGCTCGGAAACGCCTGTTAATGGATTGGCTTCATCGGCGCTCCAGTACTTTGCGACTCTATTGTACTCTATGATTGCTTGTTTCCGAGGCTTTTACTCTGGCTTAAAATTGGTCTATTATGCATTGTGGCCACATCTGAGCTAGGTATATTTAAGGCTGTCTGTGTGATGGGTTTCGTAAATTTTAGAATCAAACAAAATAATATTAGGTACGGCTGTTCCGAAGTGTGAGCCTAAAATTTTAAAGGAAGACGCAGCATACATAATTGCAGAGCTGTTTTGCCGTCAATCTTGGACATAATGCTCAACTAAATGTTTCATACGCGGGGAGATGTTTGAAATTCTCTGCTGATCCTTTCAAGCAGGTCTGTTGAGAGACTTATTTCATACATTTTTAAATTTGGTTCAATAGAACTCTAGAAAAGCTGGTTTTTCTGAACCCACCTCCTCTTTGCACGGGTCCAAAATGTCACGGAGCTTCATTCGCAAGGGGGCCGCTGTGTCTATCGTTTATGGCAAAAAAGTGGCTTGGAGGTGGTTGAAATACATGTAAAACATAAGTAAAGACTTTTCCTAGGTGGAAAACAGCAGAGTTAGCCGTGTTTACCTCTAAATCAGCTGCAGCCGAGCAAAAGCTTACAAAATTGTCAACGTTAATTCTCACTAGCTAACTGAGTCCTTCATAAGCATTCAAATTATCCTGCCCGTTCTCGAAGAAATGTCGTCAAAGATGCATGATTTGGGGAAATCTGCAGCTTTTACAACTTTTTTACCATAAATAAACCTGAATTCGAGCAGCTATGGCCACCTTCCTTGGCAAAAGAACGAATAATAGAGCTCAATTCCGACACCGAAACCAAATTCAGGGTTACAACTCCACGATGAGTTGACCAAATGTAGCTCAACATTTCCATGTACGGCAGTCGAAAGCCACCTATAATCAAAGTAAACACTATCAATCCTGCTATTTCCCACTTGGGAAAAGTCTTTACTTATGCTTTACCTACATGTATTTCAGCCACCTCCAAGCCATGCACTTTTTTGCCATAAGCGATACACACAGCGGCCCCCTTGCGAATGAAGCTCCGTGACATTTTGGACCCGTGCAAAGAGGAGGTGGGTTCAAAACAATCCACTTTTCTAGGATTGTATTAATAAAAATCTACAGCGCGTGAAACAGCTGGGTGTAGTGGCTTTTCAACGCTTTTTACAAAGGAGGAGTAACGTTTTGGGCCTTTTCCGGCCCCACCTGGATTTTGCTAAATGTTTCATATTTTCAAAGTACTAGTCTTAGGTAGACTCTGTGCCAAATATTAGACCGATCGGAGCCCATGCAAGGGCGCAGCAGCGCCTCAAACCCAAAATCCTGGAATCGAAAAACAATTATTTTCGTCGACTTTTTCGACTGTTATCACTCTTCCAGCACATGATTCTTATGTATTTTTCTACGTACTTTTCATATCTGGCCATAAAAATTGCTTCCTGTGAATTTTAAAAGGCCCAACGGTCCATTGTTGCCAATTTTGGCCCATTTTTAGGGTTTTTTTCCATTTAACACATTCAAAACTCAATTTAATCCAAAAACTGTGTATATTTTTGAAAAGTACGTAAAGAAATGAATAAAAAATGTTCAGTAAAATTTTTTCCTATGTTGCCAAATTTCCGAGAAAATTGGTCCCAAAGTGTCAAAAACTGCAAAAAATCGATAAATCGCCGCGTCTAAGGTTCAAGAAAGTGGAGTACATTTTTCATACTGTACCAGATAACAGCTCTTATCCATCCATACAACATACTAAAATATCATAGTTGTACCTGGATTCCCACGATGTGAAAATTGACCGAGATGTCGATTTTAGCGGCCTTTTTATACTTGAAGGTAGCTCTTTTGAATGTTTTTCGACCTTAGTCACCCTCTATGGGTGTGTACTATATGTATTTTTCTACGTACTTTTCATATCTGGCCATAAAAATTGCTTCCTGTGAATTTTAAAAGGCCCAACGGTCCATTGTTGCCAATTTTCACCAATTTTTAGGGGTTTTTTCAAGTTTACGTGTGTGAAACTTAATTTAATCTAGAAACCGTGTACAATTTCGGAAAGAACGTAAAAAAATACATAGGAATGTGATTTGTACCTTTTCCCTACGTTGCCAAATTTTCGAGAAAAATCGTCCTGAAGCGCCAAAAATGCCAAAAATTGGATTAATCATCACGTCGGAGGTTCCAGGAAGTGAATTATGACATTCATGTGGATCGTCGGACACTTTCTCCACGCATTTTCTGTTGTTCGGTATATTTGGCCTGTAGCAAGCATCTTGAGAACCAAGGATTATATCGAGGTTACAGGAATAAAGAGGTGAACTGGAGTGAAGGATAAAGTAAAAGCACCTTGAGGGCCCGTTTTGTCACGTTCATCTGCGCCATTACGTCACCTTCCCGGCAAAGTATCACAAGCGCCACTTTGCCAACTTTTCAAGAGACACAAAAAACTGAATTGCGACCGTAAAAGACGGATGTTTGGCTTGAAACTTGAAATATAGATCCAGCACACCTCCCTGCTTCGAATTTTAATAAAAATTTCTTTAAAAAAACGGGTTTTTCTTTGAAAATTGGCGCTTGTGATATCGGCTTCTCGGGGCACTCTGAGAATCTATTGGCGCTTGTGATACGAAAGCCCATCAAATTTAACGGAGTTTTTTCCATATTTCTTCATTTTTAATCTAAAAAAAAATATTATTTTCGTATGCCCTGCTAAAAATGTTCCGTGTGGATGATTTCCATGAAGTTGATTTCCATGAAAAAATGACACGGAAAAATGGAACAGGAAATATTTCCATGTGGCTGATTTCCGTGTGGCTGATTTCCATGTGGCTTATTTCCATGAAAATTTTTCATGGAAACGAAATCATTTCCGTGAAAATTTGTCATGGAAACGAAATCATTTCCGTGACAATTTTTCATGGAAACAAAACCATTTGCATAAAAATGATCACAAGATGGTTTCAGTACCATCCAAATTGCTCATGGAAATTAAATAAATCTTAGAATCAAGACAAAGGAGACAAGCGTCCCAATGGGAGCACATGATATTTGGACCATGCAGACATGCTCAGTAAAATAGAAAATGAACAAACAACACTCACCAACTTGTTCAAATCTGTAATCCACTGGGTCAGAAAAATCCACTTGAAGACAATAAATCCAAATTTCCGATTAGAACTGGTGCAGGTACGAAGGAACTTTTGAAAACACGATGAGTGCATTGTAAAAATATCTAAAGCACTCTTTAACGTAAGAGAAAAATTAGCACCATGATTTAATAGCTGATCAATACAGAACACCACTCTCAGAAAAGCACTGACACAACACGATTCTTCAGTTTAGTTTTAGAGGAGAAAGCATTTTTCAAAAGATGCGACATCATAGATCCACAGCTTAAATAATTTCACAATTTACTCCGATTATTGATGATATTAAGGTAGCCATCGATTCTCTACCCGACGTTCCTTCCACACATGACAGGAAACATCTACAGGCATAGAGCAAATGGCACTAAGCAGCAATGTACATCTGATAAGGCAAGCTCCTGGAAGTGTCGATCTGCAAAAATACAAAGCGGGAGACAGATCATCAAATTGATCTACCTATCGTTAATGGCCGTCCTTGGAGACAGACAATAAACTACGTAACAATATATCAACCACCTTTTGATAACAAAACGAATTTAAAATGAGAGCAAGACCCTTCCTTATGGAGGGAGGGCCAAGAAACATTTAAAAACGGAACATTTTACTACTTACAGGTCTGAGCCACTGAATAAAATACATTCCACCAGTCAATAAAATTTTAAATTTTGAATGTTGATGGATAACCTGATTGCCAGTATACATTGAGTTGAAACATCTGATACGTAGAGCGGTTCATTCTTATAGAAGCTTTCGTAAGTAGTTTCAGATAGGTACTTTAAAATTAGACACCGGTCAAATGTAGTACAAGAGAGGAAATGGGTGCAACAAAACTTTAATTGTCCTTGATTCTTTTGAAGACACAAGGAAAATGCAGGCAGTATGAGGATGTTTCAACAGACTATCTATAGCACTCGCCTGCAAGAGTTGGGAAGTTTCGACTTGTGATAAAGTCCGCGGATAATAAGATTTGCACTTAGAGAGTGCAACAGAAGATCCACCATCTTGATTCTGGTCTTTCCCTTCAATGCTAAATGGATGAAAGATTATCTCCCTTCCCACGGAAGGAGTGGATAGATTTATTAGACGTAGACTCTTCGATCAACTTCGTAACCACGGTTAGGAATAGCACATGGTAGTAAATGCATTCGCAAACCAAGAGAATAGAATTCACGATTACCTCGCTCGTTAGAAAATATCGACTGAATCGTAAATCGGCAAAGAAAATTAAACTCGAGTTACTTGATCAGTATAGCTTGACATGACAAATAATGTGTAATGTAAGTACAAGGTGACAGGCTCATACTTAGGTGTGTCCGTCGTCAAGAGGTGAAAGAGAGATAATTTACCTGTGTTCGATGAAACTGAGTATAGTCAAGTAGACGCCGATAATACAATCGATTCTTCGTTAAGAATCATGAAAAGTAGATCAAATTAAGTTTTCATTTTCAAATTAACGGCATGGCATGGCTTGGCTGGCTGGGTGGATTGAATTGAACAATGGTCCGGACTCCGGAGTTCCGAGTCCGACTTGGACATCGAACAGTTGGACGAGGGACCATTCCGCGGTTCCGCCTTTTGCCTTTTTATCGAGGTTGCGTATGAAAATGAGTGAAAATCAGCCGCTATATTGATTTAAGAGAGCCAGTTTTTGTATTTTAATCCTTTTGAAAACATTTGCCTGATAATTATTTTGATAATAAATACAACCCTGGAAGTATCGGCAAGGAACGATTATTCCAGGAACTAGGAACATCTTCTTCACAAAAGTTAGGTTATATTTATCTCTCACATCACTTCAAGTAGTTCAAGTAAGTAATTTAATGAATAATTTTTCACTTTCACACCTTTCCTTACTTCAATTCAGCCTGATGGCATTTATCGATTCCAAATATTCAAGTTATAAATTGAGCGCCCAAATAGCTTGCCGACTGTTACCTACTGAGGTACGAGAGCTCATTCACCCGTCAATTTAATACTGACTTAAAGCAAGGCATCCACACTGCTTATCCTCTGCCTCACTCATGAATTGGGTGGCTAATGCATTAGCGAGAACTAAAAACGCATCATCCTTAGACATTTTACCAATCGCACATTTGCAGTGCTGCGGATGTTGCCCTAATTTTATCCCTTCAAGGTACCCACAGTCAAATCATCAGTTTGTGCATGTACCTAAAAGTCGTATAATTTTAAAATACCTCAAGAGCTTATACAAAAATGAACCGCTCTAAGTATCAGATGTTTCAACTCGATGTATACTGGCAATCAGGTTATCCATCAACATTCAAAATTTAAAATTTTATTGACTGGTGGAATGTATTTTATTCAGTGGCTCAGACCTGTAAGTAGTAAAATGTTCCGTTTTTAAATGTTTCTTGGCCCTCCCTCCATAAGGAAGGGTCTTGCTCTCATTTTAAATTCGTTTTGTTATCAAAAGGTGGTTGATATATTGTTACGTAGTTTATTGTCTGTCTCCAAGGACGGCCATTAACGATAGGTAGATCAATTTGATGATCTGTCTCCCGCTTTGTATTTTTGCAGATCGACACTTCCAGGAGCTTGCCTTATCAGATGTACATTGCTGCTTAGTGCCATTTGCTCTATGCCTGTAGATGTTTCCTGTCATGTGTGGAAGGAACGTCGGGTAGAGAATCGATGGCTACCTTAATATCATCAATAATCGGAGTAAATTGTGAAATTATTTAAGCTGTGGATCTATGATGTCGCATCTTTTGAAAAATGCTTTCTCCTCTAAAACTAAACTGAAGAATCGTGTTGTGTCAGTGCTTTTCTGAGAGTGGTGTTCTGTATTGATCAGCTATTAAATCATGGTGCTAATTTTTCTCTTACGTTAAAGAGTGCTTTAGATATTTTTACAATGCACTCATCGTGTTTTCAAAAGTTCCTTCGTACCTGCACCAGTTCTAATCGGAAATTTGGATTTATTGTCTTCAAGTGGATTTTTCTGACCCAGTGGATTACAGATTTGAACAAGTTGGTGAGTGTTGTTTGTTCATTTTCTATTTTATTGAGTATGTCTGCATGACAGATGTCATCCATTATTACTTTGCATGATGCATATTTAGCTGAAAGATTCTCTTTACACATGCCTAGTGGAAGATACATGTGTGTTTAGAACTGCTAACATGCGAACTTTGAAAAACTACGCTGCTATGATATAGAAAATCCTACAAGTCCAAGAAGGTCTATGCGCTGATATCAATTACATACTGACATATACCCGTCAAACAAGTTCCCATGGCCGTCATAGATGGCCTGCCCACAAAGTATGTCTGAAAGGGTGGCCCTAATTTTCATCAAGGAGCTTTGAGTACACCATGTACTTTTTAAAATTATTGTGCTTATTATTGCTTTCACTTGAGTGTAGATGTAAGTACACACTAAGCTTTTATCCATCATACATTTTGGCACATTTCTTTAATTATTGAGCTTCATAAAATTTCAGGTACTTGATTTTCAGGGGCTGAGATCGAAATCATATCATTAAAAAAAATTGGTTCCAGCAATTCTTTTCAAATTCTTTACAAAAAAATTTAGAAGATTTAATAACTGAAGATAAAAACATAACATGCTAAACACTACCTTCTGATGAAAAAGTACTTAAGTGATGACCAAAATTGAGACTTTTTTCGATCACCCTGATATGGGGATCTTCTTCACCTCCTTTCTAAACATACGCCTGAGAAGAAAAAATTTGACTGCTAATGCAACCCGCAACAATGATCGTATAGCTCTTCTTTCGGTTTTTTCCTTTTTCCCTTCATCTCCCCCCCCCCTTCCAAAACTTAAGATTTTTCCTTTTCATGTCATAATGAGCCCATAGCACAGAAGTTTTCAAAAATGATTGGAATTCACGAAATTTCATTTTATGAAGTTACATATAAAATCTTGCATCTCTGGTTTGAACCGTATACCGAGTATAATTCCTTGGCGCGCACCTTGCGGAGCGCCTTCAACATCGTAGTTATGCTTCAAACGCGACACTCACGCTCCGATGTGTAATTTTCGCATGTTGCGCATGTCGGAGCGTATGTCCAGTTTAGAATTGCCCAAAAATTGAAAGATTTTAAAGCCGCGAAATTCATGTTTAAATCCGCAATTTTTATTTCCATGCCGAACTGAGAAGGGGATTTTTAATTCCATGAAGGCTTGATGGAAATGACTTGGTTTCCGTGTGAGTTGCATGGAAGTGTTATGAGTTCCATGTCGAGCTCACAAGGAAATATTTTCATTTCCATGAAGACTTGATGGAAATGACTTGGTTTCCGTGTGAGTTGCATGGAAACGTTATGATTTCCATGTCGAGCTCACAAGGAAATGTTTTCATTTCCATGACGGCTTGATGGAAATGACTTGGTTTCCATGTGAGTTTCATGGAAACGTTATGATTTCCATGTCGAAGGACATGGAAGTCAGACGATTTCCATGAAATCACATGGAAATCGGGTCATTTCCACGTGAATCCACATGGAACATTTTTAGCAGGGTGTAAATGCATCTTATTAATTCAAAACTACCCATAAATCAACTTTAATAAAAATAGCGCTTGTGATACTTCGGCCGAAAAGTGACGAATCGCTCCAAGTTATTCCAAAAGTTGTTGATACTAATATCGAAAATCAATCTCAAAGATGAGCGATTATTCCCAACTTGGCGCTTGTGATACTTTTCTCTTGCATGGCGCTTGTGATACGGAAGTTCGTCAACTTCAATGGAGTATTTTAAATATTTATTTATATTTAGTCTAAAAAAAATATTATATTCGAAATAACGAGATGTAATTACATGCGAAAATAATTTAGTTTCAAGTCATTCCGAAGACTGCCGTGACAAAAATTGTAAAACAATCAGAAAGGTAGGCGGTTGCCGAACTTGGCGCTTGTGATACTTTTCTCCCAAATGGCGCTTGTGATACGAAAGTACATCAACTTTAATCGACTTTTATTCATATTTCTACATATTTGTTGTAAAAAAATTGATTATTTTCGTATGTAAATGCATCTCGTTATTTCGGAACTATTCATAACTCAATTTCGGTAAAAATGGCGCTTGTGATACTTTGCCGGGAAGGTGACGATTACATGTTCCTTGAGATGCATTGCAATTTTCCATTTTCGATACGTTATTTGTAGTGAAAGAAAACTTGAAATTCACTTCTTGGAACCTCCGACGTGATGATTAATCCAATTTTTGGCATTTTTGGCGCTTCCGGACGATTTTTCTCGAAAATTTGGCAACGTAGGGAAAAGGTAAAAATCACATTTTTATGTATTTTTTACGTTCTTTCCGAAATTGTACACGGTTGCTAGATTAAATTAAGTTTCTCACACGTAAACTTGAAAAAACCCCTAAAAATTGGTGAAAATTGGCAACAATGGACCGTTGGGCCTTTTAAAATTCACAGGAAGCAATTTTTATGGCCAGATATGAAAAGTACGTAGAAAAATACATATAGTACACACCCATAGAGGGTGACTAAGGTCGAAGAACATTCAAAAGAGCTGCCTTCAAGTATAAAAAGGCCGCTAAAATCGACATCTCGGTCAATTTTCACATCGTGGGAATCCAGGTACAACTATGATATTTTAGTATGTTGTATGGATGGATAAGAGCTGTTATCTGGTACAGTATGAAAAATGTACTCCACTTTCTTGAACCTTAGACGCGGCGATTTATCGATTTTTTGCCGTTTTTGACACTTTGGGACCAATTTTCTCGGAAATTTGGCAACATAGGAAAAAATTTTACTGAACATTTTTTATTCATTTCTTTACGTACTTTTCAAAAATATACACAGTTTTTGGATTAAATTGAGTTTTAAATGTGTTAAATGGAAAAAATCGCTAAAAATGGGCCATAAGGCCCCTTAAAATTTATCGGAGGCCTTTAAAAAGGCCAGAAACGAAAATTACGCAAAAAAATACATAATAATCATGTGCTGGAAGAGTGATAACAGTCGAAAAAGTCGACGAAAATAATTGTTTTTCGATTCCAGGATTTTGGGTTTGAGGCGCTGCTGCGTCCTTGCATGGGCTCCGTTCGGTCTAATATTTGGCACAGAGTCTACCTAAGACTAGTACTTTGAAAATATGAAACATTTAGCAAAATCCAGGTGGGGCCGGAAAAGGCCCAAAACGTTACTCCTCCTTTACTTTTTCTACCTTAGTTTATGAGATATTGAACAGGTAAACTTACTTTCTGGACGACCCTCGTACCTTTCAGTCGTAACCCTGAGGGGTACTTATTATTTTTGAAGGTAGGGGGTAGCCGTTTCTAGAAAAAGTGTGTTTTTTCTAGAAGGAGGTGAACCAAAAAGCTATTGTGGCCATGTGCTGAGTAAAAACTAAAAATAACATGTAAATAGCGGGAACTATACCCGGTCAAGATTTCGAGATTGGGGAACTGAAAGATATATCGAGAATAAGGTTGGCGTGCCTTCCTATGATACATCGAATCGGCTTATATCAGCGAAATGCGTTTGAACGAAGGACTGACATCATGGTATCTGTGCAAAATTCAAAGACTTTAAAAGAAGAAACAAACAAGCAGTGAACTCCAACACAATGTGTTGATAAGGCGCGTCATTAACTCGCACATATCAACCCCTTTAGTTTTCATTTACAGAGATTTCAAAATAGGCAAACAGCACAACAAGAGAATTCACGATCCAACACTGCGAGGTCAAAGACGCACCTTGACGAGACCGTGTATTGTGAAAGTAGAAAGCTATTCGATCGAATTTAAGTTTTTTGATCTGCCTCAAGCAAAATCTTATCAGATTCTTGAAGAAAAGTGCTACGGAATAATTTAAGCGAAGAAAGGAAAAATTCTGTCGAACTCCTAGAAGATAAAGTCGATTTAAAGGTATTTTGGGGCTAAAATACCCAAATCACCGGTAGTAAAAATCCCGTTATATTATTGGAAAGAAATTGACTCGATATAAATGCAATTGCATTAAATACGTCTTGATTTTGTTATTTTAAACGTCTTTCCATGCAAAGAAGTTCAACCATGTCGTTGCTTTATTCATTCATGAATTGAAAGTAAGCAATCTACATCCCGAAAATCTACTGATTTGCCGTAAAAAATTGCAGAAACTTGATATACCAGGTCGATGCACCCACTCGTTGAATTTACCAACCAATTTCGTGAGTGCAGATGTGTAAAAATCAATATGCTATAGTCATTTTGGGTGCATTTATTTTTCATGAAACAATAATAATTTCAATCCCGAAAAACCATCAATTTTCCGTATAAAATCGAAAAAATCAAAATATGTCGACTCCCCGACGTGAAAATTAGATTCTACGTGTGTAAATACTTATGTATCGATATGCTGAACAGAAACTATGTGTGGACACAGTCAGAAGCCCGCGGCAACATTAATTCAACAGAAAAACTGTAAAAATTAGATCGGATTTTAGCCGCTTTGCCCGCCTCTCCTCGTTACTTACAACAAACCGTTCTTACACTCATCTCAAAATTTTTCTCAGAGCTTTGGGTTATTATCAGCTTCCATTTAAACTCCAGTTCGATGGCCGAATCGGCTGCCAAAAAAGCAAGCCACTGTTGAAGGGTTCTATGAGAAATTCGTGATATTATCGACTCTCAGGAAATCACCCCATGGCTAAAATTGGTGGTATAAATGTTTAAGTGCTTAAAATAATCGTATTCAAGAAACTAAG
The DNA here is from genome assembly GCF_918797505.1 of Bemisia tabaci. Classification (NCBI taxonomy): domain Eukaryota; kingdom Metazoa; phylum Arthropoda; class Insecta; order Hemiptera; family Aleyrodidae; genus Bemisia; species Bemisia tabaci. The sequence goes on from NC_092794.1 coordinate 76,664,378, forward strand.
GAATTAAACTATGGAGTCAATTTCTTTTTAACAATATAACGGGATTTACTACCAGTGATTTAGCTATCATAGCCCCAGAATACTTTTAAAGCGCCTTTACGTTCCAGAATCTTGACGGATTTTTTTTTTTTTTCTTTTTTGCTTAAACGATTCAAGAGACATTGTAGTTAAGAGTATAAAGATTTTTCGATTTGGACGTATAAAAAATGTTTAACTCGTTCAGGCACACCGTGTATTGTATGGAGTACTGCTGTTATTCGACCGTTGTCTTCAGGTCAAAATTCTTACAAAGAAGCCCCTTGCAAGAGGGGAATTTTTGTAATTTCTCCCAGTTTTTTCAGCGTTAGGTATATAAATGAATTGCTTGTCAAATTCTGAGGTCAATTATATTTAATTGTAATTTATACTTTCTTTTTTCCCCATCATTTTATTTTTCGTATCGAGAAGTCGAGGTTTTGTTGATTTCTTCGGATTTCGATTACTGTAACTTCTCTTCTATTCGGCCGATTTTTATGAATGAGGTCTCTTTTTATTTGTGTTTTAACGGAGAGTAAGGAAAAAATTGCTAAATACACGCGAAACAATTTTTTTTTAAAATTGGATGAATCCTAGCGTGACGGTGAAATGGTTAATGAAGCGTGAGTAATTGGGGTACGGGTATCGGCCGCGTTGGGACCCAAGGCGGCCCAAGGCCTATTGTTCTTCGTGACGCCGACGCAGTGATCAGGAGCGTGGGGAAGAGAGGGCTGAGTGGACTCCTGTATGAGCCACGTTTAGAAAATGGTCTAATGAGTCTCGAGGCTCATCACAGATTGCACTTACCACTATCCTGCTGGCCCCGGCTATCAGAGCAAGGAGTACCAACTTTTGAAAAGGATAACAGTGGTGTGGAGATATGTCAAAGCAACGTTTTGAACAAAACGGAGTGAGTGAAATTCTCATTCAAGGAGTGCCGAACTGGTCAGCCATCCTCGAATCAGTTCGCTTGCTTCCGCTTATATATGCATATTTTAAATCAGCGCGCCCTACTCTTAGGCTTTTTTTAAAAAAAACCAAGTAACGTAGACTCTTGGTATTCACTGCACATAAACTAGCGAGCCCCAGAATGAGAAACAACTTTAAATCATAATTATTGACGGATAAATAAACTTTTTACACGCTTTGGAAAATCTCAGAAGTTCGCGGTAGTCACTTTTCGGTAAGGAACTAAGGGACTCGGTTATTGTATCGAGCAGGGTTCGAAACGATCGCAAAGGCGGTATACTACGTATACGCGCCAAAAACAAACATTAAAAAACTTTCTATATTACTTGCCGTTCTGGACGAGCAATGCGCGTCCGTCACGGCCAGCCAAGAGGCTGCGCCCCCTGGACCCCCGGTCACTCGCTACGCGAGTGACATTCGGCTCGCTCCGCGAGCCATTTTTCTCAGTGTTTGGACGTTTGATCACTAAGATGTATATATTTTGGAGACTTTGGAGGCAAAAATGATTTCGTCATAGAACCTTGTTGCCGGAGCGTGCCATCATTTGCACATGAATAGATGTGTGGAGATGACGCGATGATGGGGATCGATCATTTCTTCAAAAACGCATTTGACTGGGACGTCATCCCTTCGGGTGGCGGAAAAAAACAATTCATGGATCTCCTTCCGCAATTTGACTCGCTGAAGTAGCAAAAGTTCATCTTTACCTCTTAAGAAGATTATCGGTGGCGTAGGGGCCTAACAACTGCTCAACGATAGTATGGTGCGAGTTCCGAATCGCAATCCCCAGCGAAAATATTACCGTGCGGTGAACTAACCATCACCTTGCGGCAAGGTATTGAGGCCTTGCCACCCTCTCCGAGCCATATCCGAGCCCTCGCCGGGTCAGTTCGTGGAACTCAACGACTGGGAGTAATTATGCATGGCAACGTTGGAGACGAAAATCGTACCCAACACGGGGTATTTCCCGATGATGTGTCGCCTTTTTCAAGCCCTGCGTCTGGATATGGGTCTACAGTGTTGTCATAAGGTTTTATTCTCGGTTGTCGAGCTCCTTGAACTGGCTCGGCTAGGTCTCGGAGAGGATGGCAAGGCCGATACCTTGCCGCGATGTGATGGTTAGCTCACCGCGAGGTAATATTTACGCTAGGGAATGAGCCCACTCGTGTTTTTTTTCTTATACTTTCATCGCATATAAATTTCTCTGATGTTTTTGTTTTATTCCCTCCGATATTGCATATTAGTAATCATATCCTCATTTCATTTCCTTTCCCTTTCCTTTTTCCCTTTCTATAGCATATGTGTCCATTTACAATCATTGTTTTAAAATAGCTTTTCCCTAGTATACAATTGATGCCTCAAACGGAATCAATTGTTTAAATGACATTTCTGGCTAAATCATGGGTTTTCCCAGGAAGGCAGCCTCTCGTCCCTCCCGGACTCTATTGTTGCCAGATAAGTTGCTTTTTTAGCACTTTTCCCAATTCAAATCCGTGTAAAATATTCACATTTATCGCACAATCTGGCAACCTCTCGAGTGAAATAGAAAGAGGTGGAATCGCTGAATGTCTGAATCCTTCGAAGTTTATGTGACTGAAAAAATGATTAAATGATTATGCAGCTACAAGCAAAATCTTGCAAGCACTATTTCTGACGAACTGCCGGACCTATAAGGATGATCTTTACATGTATGTCATCTGTAATAGATGTAGATGTGCAAAAAATTATGAAACCCCGAACTTTTAATGTTGTAGAGCTTTTAAAGCTCATGTCACTTAAGTCCAATGTTAATAGCGTGAGAGATATGTCGTTTCCGCCAGAAACGTCAAGGTGTGGGATTCTACCTGAGTGACTCGAATAAACAATAAAACAATGGAAAAGCTCGTGAAGGGCTCCTCATTCGAAGAGTTGAGGAACGGTGCATCGTTCAGGGTTCAAGGTTCAAGGTCCAAGGTATAAGGTTTAACTCAATTTTCCTGCATTCTTCCGGCTTCGATTTGTGGCATTGATCAATTTACTTGATTGTTGAATTTCTATTAATATTTGCAGCAGATAAACAGCAGATGCAAAGTGAGAAGGCAGGCGCTGCGTCGCGTCGGGACGAACCAAATATTATTAAGTAACTCTTAACGGTCGAAATCCGATTTTTTTTTAAATTAAGTATTTAAAAATAAGATAATAAATGGAAATTTCTCCAGTAAGTGGACTGTGAAATTATGTGCATCCAACTATTCCTCATCATTTACAAATCTGAGAGTTACGTCAAAAATTTTGAAATCGATGCAGCTCGAACACGCGGGCCTGAGGGCGCGAGGCGCCCTCTCGGGGGTTGGGCCGCGTAGTAATTTAATACAACTGTCCAGGGTTTATGAATTTTTTGACTTCTTTCCATTTCCAATCAGTAGTCTCAATGTATTTATCTCTTTTTCCTCAGATATATGGCAGCCGGTAAGCATGTAGGTAAAGTCCTCATCAGAGTCAGAAATGAAGAACCTGACTTGTATGTCAAACCAGAATTTATTCCCCAAGACTGTCTCCCGAGGTTCAGATGCACAGCTAACTTTTCATTCATCGTCTGTGGTGGTCTGGGAGGATTTGGCTTAGAGCTAGCAGATTGGCTCATACTTCGAGGGGCAAGGAAAATTGTACTGACATCTAGAGTGGGTCTGCGCACAGGGTATCAAGCAAGTCGAATTCGAGTTTGGAGGTCATATGGTGTGGAAGTTGTCATTTCAACGGCTGATATCACAACTCACCAGGGCGTTGAGTTGCTGCTGAAGCAAGCAAACGCACTAGGACCTGTCAAGGGAATTTTTAACTTGGCTGTGGTGAGTGAAAATATTATGTAATTATGACTGAGAGCGATTATTAAGAATTTTCACTAGAGCTGTTGTTAGTCACCTTTTATTTATCAAAGCAACTATCATCAAGGTATTGAGTTTACTAGCCGTTCTGGGCGCGCTTCGCGCGCCCGTCACGCCTAGCCGGAGGCTACGCCCCCTGGACCCCCGGTCACTCGCTACACGAGTGACATTCGGCTCGCTTCGCGAGCCGATTTTGTAGTAGTTGCAAATTTTTTATCACTATATTTTGAAGATTTCATAGAAAACATTATGAAATCCTCACTCCACAATTAACTTGTAGAATAATAATGGCAGGGCAAGAAATAGACTATATCTTAAAATGGACGGTTCCCACTTAGTAAAAACAGCCAACACCACGTGAAGGTGAGGAACCATCGTTAGCCACTTTTTTTTTTTTTTTTCTTTACTTTTCTGAAAAAAAATTACTGAAATTTTAGTTGCGTCCCCTAAAAGGAAACACGGAGAAAAAAATGTGTGCATGGAACCCGAAGCTGAGATCATATGGATCTCTGAAGTTTTCGGATCACGCATCCGAAAAGTTAAGGTCCATCTGCCGAAGTTCGGGTCAGACAATTGAAGTAGTTCGGTATATACCGAAGATTTCAGGTCACACATCTGAATTACTCGGTGCATACCGAAGTGCTTCGGATTTCTGACTCAGAGATTTAGGAAAAACACAGTAGGGAACCAAGGAAATCACAGTAGAACAGAGAAAAAAATACAGTCGAATAAATAAAGAAAACTATTATCGAAGAAATTCTAATTATTAGAAAGTAATTAGCTGGCGTAATCAATGCGTAGCTGCATAGGAGCATGAGCGAGATTTATCATCAACTGACCGCTGGCCGCTAGGTACCTGGGTGGGCGAGCGACAATACGTAAGCGGTGGCATATGGTTCGATTGACAGAGGAGTGGGGAACGGTCAGACGTAGGGGAAAGGTTCAGGCTGAACCGTTCAGCACAGCGCAGCGTTAGTCACCGGGTGGGGAAGAGAGTCCGGGAGGGGACACTTCCCCTCGAGTGAAATAGAAAAAGGCAGAATCCTTCGAAGTTTATATTAATGATTTGAGAATATGCTTTTCCTTTTTTTTTTCGCAAAAGAGATTAAGTACCTACATCTCGCCTTTTGATTGTAGGTCAAATGACTTTTCGATATCTTGATTTTTGAAGATGTGACATGCTCTCTGACCAACTTCCTTTGTTACACTTTAATTGCAAATCTCTGTCTCAATTTGTTCAAAAGTTATACGGGTGCGTCCCAGGAATATTGGGTCACTCTGTAATTTCGGAACCTTCATAGTGTCCAGTGTCGTGAACGTGGGTGGCTTTACCATAGTTTATAGTAAATAATTTTTGTTACTTCTAATGATCGAAAGCTAAGTATTTAGCCCATTATAGTCGATCGGCAAAACAAGATCGAAATTATAAAATAAAAAATTTCCCTTGATGAAGCGGCGGAAGTAGTACGTAAACAAAACAATAACAAGTAACTGTATAAAAAGTATTAATACCATTACGACATGGGCCTTATCATGCTTGTATGTGTATGGATCTAAAGGACTGAGGTCACGATGGAGAGTTATTAATTTCTTTTGCTTTAAAAATTGCCAACTCAAATAAGCCAATCAACCACCGAAGATATCACCGAAGATATGTGTCATACCTAATGTGTCTTAAAACAATTGGTTGAAAGGCCGTTGAAAATGGTGTAAGGATTGAGCGGGTCAAAAAAATACCAGAAAAAATGAGCGTAGCCAAACAGTGATAAGTTTCCGAGGGACCAAAGAATATGGGATGACGGCTCAAAAATGGTGAAGAAACATGTGCTAGACCTAAAAGGTTGGAGGTGATTGTACCGAGAGATCAAAGAATGAAAGGATCGAAAAGAAAGAGAAAATGGAATAATATATGCGGTTTTCAAGTGAGAGACTATTTTTTATTGATCAGAAGGATCCTATCCTAGGTGATTTTATTTTTACCAGGCTCAAAGTGAGCCGGCTTCTACCATGGGTAGGAGACCTGAAGGGCCACCAGGCACGTAATGCGCCGGCTTCTGCTTTGCGCAGGAAAGTCAGAAGGACTTGAAATTTTGAATACTACTCTGTGTTGTTGCACTTACTTTTACTCCGGATTCATAAATGAATCGGCTTCTCCGGTTGGTGGATTTGATACAAACGTGAATTTAGTTAGAGATGTCTTGAAATTTTTCCTGGGTGAATTTAGATAGGACTGCCAAAAGTGGAATATTAAAGTTGATTTCGTGATGACCCTGGGAGATTAGCCGCTCCAATCGCTATAGATGAGTTGATTCAACTTGCTCGCCAAATTCGCTCCTTGACCTTGCTCGAGGAACTTGATTCTTGACTTGGGTTCGAGATTCCTTTCTGGCTGCTGCTTGAACTTGGTTGAGTCTTCGTTTCCTAGGTCTCGATTAGCTTGCTTCGCTGCTTGGTTGGATCTGGAGACTGAGTGTTGATCGGACGGCGCATCACTTAGAAGTGAGTTCAAGGAGCGCAGCGTCCCAGTATTTATACCGGTCGCGTGAGAGCGCTTTGCCGCGAGCTTGGCTGTGATTGGTCGACGCGCGCGCTGTGTGAGAAATTGGCGGGAGCACCGCTATGCGAGTTTGAACTTGGCGGGCGCTGTGGAGACTAAGTTTTGAACGTTTTGAATTGCGCGCCCCCGCGCGGCTCGTGATTGGTGCGCTGCCTCGCGTTCATTCTGAGGCCGGGGCCAATGGAATTCAGCGGAACTTATTGCTCCCGGGATCATCACTGTGATTGGATTTCTAATGATTATTAATTTTGTTCGTCACTGTGATTGGATTTCTAATGATTATTATTGTGTAGGTGAAACCGAACAAATGGATACATCTTAGGCAAAAGTTGAGCTATTAAAATGGAGAAATGACGAGAAGCGAGCCTTTCGATGAGGCACATGAAAGAGAGAGAACAGATGAGTGATTGTGAAGTGCAAATTGTAAATTATTTAATCGATGTAACATAGAATGAGCTCATCACTGTTGAAAAGAGATCTCCAAGTCCGAACAGCAGCGCTCATTTGTTTCATGCTTCAGTGTGTTACTTTCTTAATTTTGTATTCTCAGTCTGTGGAATGAAGAGCATCCAGTGCAACTCAATCACGCGTGTTACTTCACTCAAACTAGCTGTTAAGTTAGCTCAAAGTTCGTTAATTTTCCTTCTTGTTTGTAGACATACTAGGTACATACCAGTTTGTAGGTGCAGTTTTTCTTCAAGTGAGTGAACAATTGCATAACAAGAATTTGTTGGTTTAAAGAAGAAGAAGTGATCAGGAACGACATAAATGTTCATAATCTCACATTGTGTGATGTTTGCAGTCTTTTCTACAACGCACTGCATCAAACCAATAACAAAATTAAGGGAAGTGGAAAGTAGAGTACCTGGAAAGTCCTATGTCGGCCCTTGTTAATTTATTCAACTTACGAATTTTTAAACCTTTTTCCCGACTATTTTTTGGTCGTCAATTACATGTATCTACACTATGGCCATTTCGACTTCGTAAGCCATTGTCAGGTGTACATGTAAACTAAAAATGAAAATACCGTAAAAATTTCAGCTCAAAATATTCATTTTCGCTCGAGTTATCGAGTGGACAAGATTTGACCTCCCCCCACTTTCGAGCCCCACCCCTCAAAATCTTTTGCCTCAAATTTCAATTTTTTTTTCGCAGAATAGTAGTTCTAATGAGTCTCTACTAAATGCAAAAAAATTGGTCAAAATATCTTTCAACGTAAGAAAGATATAACTACTCAAAAATCGAAAAATCTTAAAAAGGCGGAAATATATATATATATATATATATATATATATATATATATATATATATATATCTTCAGGATCGATGCTCTTTGAGCGAAAATTCTCGAAAATTACGAGGTCGTACCGTCTGCAATAGGTAGATATTTCTTCGAAATCTACCTAAAAAGTGAATTTTTTGGAAATATATGTAATTTCTGAACTCAGCTACCCTCAAGAGTCCTTGAAGACTTATATTGGACGGTTTAAACGTTCAATCTAATTTATTAACACCCAGATCCTGCTTTTTGGCGCTCAGAAATTGGTCGGGGCGCGGTGGGCGGAAACTTCAATCGCTCATAACTCTGGAACCGTTTGATTTTTCAGCTGAATGAACCATTTGTTGGATGCGGAAAAAGGCGAACATTTTAAAAAACTGGTGTTGGTTCAAATGAAAAATTAAGATCTTTGTGTATCCTTTGTTTAAAAGAAATTTTCTAGACTCAAAAACTGGAAAAGGCACGTACGTTAACTTGAAAATGTGATTTCGGGATTTTGATCTTTAAACTCTTTAAGTGTAAAATTGTCGACGATTATTTGCCCAAACCGGACCTCGATATCTTTCTTTGTTCGAGAGATATCGAAGTTCATAGGTTTTGACTTCCACCCCCCCCCCCCCCAGGGCCCCCCAAAATTTGTTGGAGATCTGATAATTTGGGAAAAGAAGCGCTCAAGTATTAGTAATCAATAGACAAAGTTTATAGAAATTCCAGAGGGGGAGGGGTGGGCGAAAAAAGTTGTTTTTGCATCAAGCTCTTTTTTTGAAAACATGTGATAGGTACAATTGTCTACAAACCGTTTATAGAAGGTTACATTGCATTTAAGTGAGGCCAATATCTTTTCCTCTATATATTCCATTACCAAATTTGCTATCATGGCTGAAACAGGTCCTTCCATCGCAACATGTGATAAATGTGATGTGTATAAAGCCTGCCTGAGGATGTCCCCCATATGGAACGAAACGTCGCAGAAAGGAATGAATTACTATTTTGCTGCAAGCTGAAAATTAGGTGAATTTTTATTTATTTATTTATTTATCTATTTATTTATTTATTTATTTATTTATTTATTTATTTATTTATTTATTTATTTATCTGAGTTTCAGAGTCATCAAACGTCTCCTATACTAGACCGCAATTAAACTATTATTATTGCCTTGAATTTTGTACACCTAGTTTCAATTAATTTTCTGTTCTTAACTTGCAGGTCCTCAAAGATGCATTGTTTGAGAATCAAACAGTGGAGGACTTCGAAGCATCGTCCGGGCCCAAAGCCAATGCCACTATTTTCCTGGACAAATTGTCTCGTAAACTGTGTCCAGAACTCGAGCAGTTTGTAATTTTCTCATCAGTGAGCTGCGGTCGAGGTAATGCTGGACAGACTAATTATGGACTATCCAATTCAGTCATGGAGCGGATTTGTGAGATGCGACATGCTGAGAGTTTGCCTGCCCTTGCAGTTGAGTGGGGAGCTGTTGGTGAAGTAGGACTTGTGGCAGACATGGCTGAAGATAATTTAGAAGTTATAATCGGTGAGAAGTCATAAACTAAGTAACAATTGATATTCTATGGTACTTAGTTGTTATTATTTTATAAAATGAGCCGTACTATTTAGGAAGATTTTTATTTTAATAGTTTTAGAAGTTATCAAAGTCCTCTAAGCTTACCTCACCTAAAACCAATTTATTTGTGTATTTTTAAACGCCATACAGCCAGATGGAACTTTAATTACCTAAAATTTGTAACTCAACTCGTGACCCACCATAATGACATCTGAATTAAATAATTGCAGCTACATGAGCACAAAGAGCTGTCGCAGATATAAGTAAATTTTACATTTTCGATCAGTGGAATGAGATAACAATTTCAGATTACCTGTAGACAACAAATTACTTACCACAGAATAATTCAAAGTAAGCTTGAAAGTAAAGTTTTGAACCCAAACTCTTGATTAAAAATCTAAAGGAAGGCAATTAGACAACTCGATCAAAATTTTGGAAAGAGCTCCAAACTGAGACTGAGAACACTTCGACACTTTGACAAAGAAATCTGTACTCTGTGTCGAAATGAAAATAAGACTTCGGATTCCTTTGGTAAACCACATATGAAAGGATACCCAGCAGCACAATAATGCACTGTAACTTTTATTGACAAGGTTAAGGACACAGTGAAATCCAAATGATTAGGAATACTTATAGCCTTTGAATCAAAGTGGCACAACAGTTAATGTCCAGGCCATTTTGTTGAAATTCTGTTTCTATCAGTGACAGAAATTGGAAGCAGATTTGATTTGATTTTCCTGCCCTCGTAAGAAAGAAAAGGGCATCTCTAGGTATCATTAACTTCTATTTCGCCAATTCAATTAAGTACGAACATTGTTTTGCCATTGTTTTTCGTTTTTCCCTCAATGAATAGGTACCTATTTTTATACTATGAAATTTGATTGAACTAATTCATCTTTACTATAATTGATTGTGTTTGTTTCTCAGGAGGGACACTACAACAGCGAATCTCCTCTTGTCTAGAAGTGCTAGATACATTTTTGCGACAAAACCATCCTATCGTTGCCAGCATGGTTGTCGCAGAAAAAAGAGCCGGTGGTGGTGGGGCTGGGAACATTGTGGACGCTGTTGTCAATATTCTTGGTACGTTTTTGTCAAGAATTACGTTTTGAGAATTGACTAGCACATATGATTAAGAGCACATACTTGTTTGGTGCGGAATTTTCAGTAAAATTTTTAAAATTCTAAAATCCAAATCGAACGTTGTCACACCGTTCAATCTGATTCAATTGATTTCAGTGAAGCTTGGTTTCAGAGGTATTTGTTAATGGCAAATTCCATTTTTAGTTGAATTTTTGCCATCGAAAATCCAAGGTGGTTGATATGGCTTAAAACCCTGCCTCAGCTCCTGTTTAATCGATTCTACTGAATCTTATCGGCAGGGGGTATTTCTTGACGAGAAACTCGACTTTTCAGTTCAATTCCCAAAATCCCAGAATTCTAAATGAGGTATGTTGTCAAAAATCCTACCCAGGCGCCAATTCAATAAAGGGTGCAGGTTAGTACACGGTGTCCCAGAGCACCCGTACCAGGCCTTTTTCTCGGTTGATTTATGTCGGACGAAGTCCGAGACCGTGAGGGTAAATAGGGTATTGACCCCAAGGAATCCGAATTTCATGGTCTCGAAAACCTCCCAGCGCCCCTTGGGGGGTAAAAGGGGGGTCACGATCCTAAAAGTCTGTGTTTTCGATCAAATTCCGATTCGATTTCATTAGAATTGAAAATTACGGTAAACACGTGAAATCGACCCCTAAAAATCCATACTCGAACCACTTTACGCCTAAAAACGATCCCTTAAAAAGGGGGACTGCGGCCCCCTCAATAATTTTCTATTGGTCAAAAGTTGACGCAGATTCTCCAGAAAAAGATGGTTTCCCAAGTAATTGACCCCAAGGAATCCGATTTTCATGGTCCCGAAACCCCCCTATCCTCCCTTGGGGTGTAAAATGGAGGACACCATTTCCCCCGACTTTTGAAATTTTGCCTTCATTTCTTCCCCATCATCTTCCCCAAAATTACACAGGAATCGATACTCCTAACTCGCTTTCTTAAGTAAAAATCTAAAAAATGTACCTTCCTGCCTCTCAAATTTAGCCACCGCATCTTGGATTCAGAGCACCCCCTTTGACCGGGGCGCTGTTTTGACATCATTAATGGAATCCACACCACACCAAAAATTACATAAGAAATGATACCTCACTGCCCAAAATCACGTAAAAATCGAAAAATGGCCCATCCGCCTTTCAAAGTTGGCCGCCATCTTAAATTTGGGGTACCAGCTTTGACCCGGGGGCTTTTTTGACTTCATACTCGTATATGAAATTTGCGACCAAAATTACATGGGAAATGATTCCCCACATGACACTATAGGAACATTTAGAATACCGAAATCCTAAATCAACGGCCTCAATTTGTACGCCATTTTGAATTTTCGGCATGGGAGGGAGTTCCGGGGTCAGACCGTAGTAGACTTTTAGAATGTTGTTCAGGAGTACCTACTGATGACGTTTACGTAGGAAGAGTTTCTTATAAGTCCAGTAAACGAAGGCATATAGGATACGTCTCCGGCCGAAAACGAACATACGGCTGGATTTAGGCCCAATCGATTCTTCATATGAAAAGGAGTTTTTAGCCAAAAGTCCCCATGAGTCCCCTTAGGGAACTGCGCACAGTGGTCCGATGAAGTTGAAAATTGGGCATGTTTTCAAAAATTCACCACGAAGCGAGAAATGGACCTAGAGAGTTCAATTGTTTTTAAACTGTAGGTAATTGAGTCTTCTTTCCGAATAAACTATAGTTTTGAATGTCAAAGTAATTTAAATATGAGTAAAATGGAAAGAAATTGAAAATTGAGAATTATTGACCGGCATTTTCTGTATTTACGTCCTTATGAAGACCCGGATCGAAAAATACCCTCAGTAAAAGTTGTAGATCGTTCTTTAAGCGTTGATTTGGTATATTACATCATAGGTTTATCTTTAAAATTGAGGGAGCAAAAGCGCAAAAACGGAGCGGGTCGGCGCGCGGCCGCCTATGTTTTGAATTGTAAACTGGCGATTTTAGGTGGCGGATGATGGCAGTGATGGTTAATACACCTCTGCTCGTCTATTTACGACCAAAATCAATCATTTCCATTATAAAGGCTCTTTCCTAAAGCGCCATAGTTGCTAGTTTTCACTTTATTATTAAACGTCCACTAATTTGTTCTGGTAGCGATTCAAGTGATACTTACGGCTTTTTGGACTACATTTTAAAACTCCACCCCTTGTAAAGCAACAGTGCAACTACTTTTCAATCCCCTTTAGAATCAATTAACTGCCCTGATCCCCCCCCCCCCAATTTTCCAGAAAGTGACAGAGAAAGTGTGAAAACTGGCGACTTTATTTTTCTATTCAAAATTATTATTTTTTCTTGAAGTGGGAGGCTCACGTAAAACTTGACTTGACTCTCCTCCCCCTTCGTAAGATCCCGTGAGTCAAATTTAGACCAAACCCCTCCCCCCCTTTTTGAGTATCTTACGCAAGATTTGTATTTTAGGGTAATGTTTCAGGCTTGCACTCTTCAGTTGTGTACAAATTAACTTCTTTTTTTTTATTTCATGCGTTTTCTGTAAAGAGTTACTTACCCTGGTAAAAATGATAGGTTGATAACAGTTGTAATCAGTAGCGGAAATGAACTGATATTAACTGATATCGACGGTTACCAACTGATATCAGTTGAAAGTCTACAGATATTTGATGAGTAACAGTTGGCACCAGTAGAGGTTACACTGATACCAACTGATACCAGTTGAAAGTCTACAGATATTTGATGATTGTCAGTTGGTACCAGTAGAGGTTGTACTGATACCAGATTATACTCAATAGATCTATGTTGAGCCTCAATAGGTAACAGTTGAAATTTGCTACGTATCACTTGAGGTTCAATTGATATCGGTCCAGCATGAACTTTCATCTGTTGAACATCAACTGATCCAAACAGATATTCAATAGACGTCAATTTAAGTTTAAACTCAGTCCAATGAGGCTACGTATGCATTTTAACAGGACGATCTGGTTGGCATGTTTGACAAGGCCCATTAGGCCACTTCATCAAGGCATCTAGACTTCAGGGCCACTACATCAATAGAGATATTTATATTACTTTAATCCCTTTTCCATTCAATTTCTTTCTACGGTAGGTAAATGCATTATTTTATGGTTTTAAAATCTCGAATACCTTATGCTGATTATTTGAAATTCTACGGCCGTTCAAAGATTATGTCACTTGCTAAAGAAATGAGGAGTTTAAGGACAGTGCAATACGTAGGTGGGTACCCAGCGCTGCTTGCTGTTACACAAAAATCGGTCCTTCACACCAGTTCCATGGGTTTGTCGGCACGGGAGCATGGATTTTATACCAAAAATTCTGTGCGATGCCTACTTCAATTTGTTGTGATTTTGATCAGGAGAATCCCCCATGTAAAAGGGGGTATAATGTGTAATTTTTGAGCCGCTCCCATCGTAACTGATCTCATATTACTAGATACGATATTTGGTTGATACTATCCCCAGTAAGAATTTTTTCCCCCTACAAAAAAGGAGATAAATTTTAACCTTTTTTTTTCTTAATAAGCCGTAAACATTAATACAAAACATGTAATATTTATCCCATGGTTGACGGCTCTTAGAACGCTTTCACGTTTAAAAAAAACGTAAATTTATATACATTTCTATCTTTTTTACGTAAAAATGTCCTTAGGGCGTTAACCATGGAATCAATTCTACATCTTTTCAATTTTTTTCTCACGCCTGGTAAAATTACGTAAAAATATTGGAAACTAGCAGTCAACCCGCGCTTCGCGCGGCGATATTGCAGGAAACAAATCGGAATATCTCATAATATATGCGTATAACTTTTAATTCACTGATTTTATTTGGATCGCTGGAAAATTAATGCATACTTCTATAATTTAGGACTGAGTCAGGGAAATATAAGGTTCGTTAAAAAGTAACCATCCCTAGTACCGTGTGACACTATTGTTAACGAAAAGTTTTTGTAACTTGTCAAAGAGGTTTTTGAATGATCCTCGAATAACTTTTGATGAGCTAGATGTAATGGTTGTATCGCAGCTCTTGCACTTCTGTTCGATATTGTCAAGAATCATCTGAATTTTAAAAAAGTGTCCGCTTGTTGGATACCCAATATGCTCATTCATGCATACAAGTAGAAGCGCATGAAAGCTTTAGCAGACATTTTGGAGATGAACCAAGAATTAGATGAAGAATTCATGACTTAAATCACGGCACCTTAATTACGGGATGACCTTAATTACGGCAACTATGTATTGTCCATGAGATGCAGATGGACCCATTTCCTTAGCTCATCAAAAGTTATTCGAAGATCAATTTTATCAGCCACCCGTACGACCCACGTTTCTAGTGACCCGTACACTGAAAAAAAGTTCTGTTGTCACAAACCAGAATTTCTGGTTGTATTTCGCAACCAGATTTTCCGGTTGATTTAACCAGAATTACATTTGACTCAACTAGAATTTGGTGGAGTCAACCAGACGTCTGGTTGAGTCAACTGTAATTCTGGTTGAATCATCCGGAAAATCTGGTTGCGAAATACAACCAGAAATTCTGGTTTGTTACAACAGAACTTTTTTTCAGTGTACGTGCTTCGCACGTATGAAACATACAATCAGAGAAAACAGAATTCATCTCACAATAATCAATAATTAGTAGAACATGAATCGTTTCGATGTATAATACCACATTATAATGCGGCGTTACTATTGTAATTAATTATAATGTATTAGGGGCATTATAAGTCTTTATTACCACGTCGGAATGAAATGTTGTAGAATGAATTGAAAAGCATGTTGGCAAAATTTATTGAGAAAACCACTATTAAAACGACAACTACAGTTAATTTGAGTCCCACTGGAATTAATAGTTAAAAAATCCATGATTACACAACAAACCCACTATGAAAGCAACAACTAAAGTTCAGAAATAGTTAGGAAATCCATGATTACACTAGAAAACCACTATTAAAACGACAACTACAGTTAAATTGAGTTCCACTGGAATTAATAGTTAAAAAATCCATGATTACACAAGAAACCCACTATGAAAGCAACAACTAAAGTTCAGATAATGGAAAATAACTGACCCAAAACATTCAAAAAGATGTTATTTTCATCAGCTGCTCAGTTTAAAAAAAAAAAAAAAAAAACAAAGTAAAAACGTTCGTGGGGAGGGGGGAAGGCGAATAAATATACGAGCAGTAAGCGTAGAAGAATAACTATGGAAACATAAGAAAGCTCAAAAACTTTCATCAGCTGATAATCGGATGAAACATAGAAAGGCCCGCAGTGTTGCCGTTCATAGCATAGAACAGCGGAAATCAAGGGCCAATTACGCGCGCAGCTAAAGGTATCCGACGGCCACCCGGCAACGGCCGCGTCAGGAAATATACCCGCACTGCTACGTCTCTCTTTCCAACACACACGGGCTTACGGGAATATCCGCGACTTCCGACCGCGGTTACTCGCGAACGGACGGGCGGATCGCGAAAAGAAAGCTTATTGCACCCCTCGGGGACAGTACCCGTCGAACGGCTAAGTTCGCACCGATTCCGACCGGTGGGAGCAGGGAGGCGAGCGTGATGGATGAGTGTATGATCAATGTATTTCCCTTTTATTAGTTAGATTACAATAACATTTACTTACGTAAAAAATATATTAAAAATAACGTAAAACTGAAGAAAAATAATCTTGGTACATCAAGTGTTTACATTTAAGATTCTAAAAAATTTAAAAAACTTTTAAGACAATTTTTGAACCACTCACTTGCATAAAATCTTCTTTTCACGGAAGCGGACGCGTTTCGGAGGTTACCTGCCCTCCATCATCGGCGCGACTGGTCAATTCCAATCAGCTGATTTCGGTCCCGGATTATTTCCCGTCCCTCCATCGTTGTCACATCTCGAGTGTATTGTTGTAAACAGTCTGTTATTTACTCCCGTTAGATCCGTATTAAAAATGTTGTTCTTATTTTGGTACATGTAAATATTTTCCCATATGTCTAGTTTATTTTTCTCAGTGACTTTTCTTAGCAGTTTCGGTTCAAACGATATTTCGTGTCCTTCTTCCCAGTAGTGTAGAGCTACTGCTGATTTCTCTGTTTGTCTATTTCTAACACATCTTTTATGTTCTTGGGCTCTTACTTTCAGTGAACGGCTGGTCTGTCCTATGTAGAATTTATTGCATTCTGTACAGTTAATTTGGTAAATACCTTTCTCCTCGTTGTCAGGTCTTCTGTTTTCAATCTTCCTGCTAAATTGTTGGGCAACATTGAACCTATTGGTGAAGCTTAGTTTTATGTTGAACTTCTCAAAAATCCTACGAAAAGCTGGGGCATATTTCGGATGGTATGAGAATTTCTTAAACCTCATCTCGGCTTTCTCTATATTTAGCTTTGATGTTTCCTTATTTAGGGTTCTCTGCTTCACTTTTTCATTCAATTTCTTGATTTCTCCTTTGTTAAAACTATTCTTTTCTGCTATCTCTAAAATTTTCTCTATTTCTATTTTGTAATCAGTTTCGTTCAAAGGAATGCTGTTTGTTCTGTGTAGCATGAAGTTGAAAGCTGCGAGTTTGTGTGGTCTGTGGTTGAACGCTCTGTTGTTGATATATGTTTCCGTGCTCGTAGGTTTCCGATATATTCCGAATTTGAGATTATCTTTGTCCCTATGTACGATTAGGTCTAAAAAGGGAAGTTTTTGTTCTTCTTCTACTTCAAGTGTGAATTGAATTTTCTCGTGGTATGAGTTAAGAATTGTAAGGGCTTCGTTAATATGGTGTTTTTTTAGTATCTCTAAGACATCATCTACGAACCGAGACCAATGTTGGAAAATTTTCGGGTATTCTTTAATAGCTCTGCATTCAAATTCACTCATGACCAGCTCAGCTGTCAACGAGGAGATCGGGTTGCCCATCATTAGGCCGTCTAATTGTTCGTAAAGTTCATTGTTGAAGTAAAATGCGTTTTGAGTTAGACATAAATTTACTAGTCCCGCATATTCTTTAATTTTCATCGAGCTTATTCCATTTTTGTGTAGCCAATTTCTTAAGGTGTCTAGTGCCAAGTTTACTGGTATGCTAGGGTATAAAGATTTTACGTCAAAGGAAACAATCCTGTCATCTATTTCCAGTTTTATATTCTTAAGTTTTTCTACTAACTCAATCGAATTCCTTACACTCTTCGATTCAAAAATTTCATACAACTTGAATCTCTTGATTAACCATTTTGCCAATTTGTATGTGGTGGCTTCTCTACAATTTACAATTGGTCTCATCTCTTTTCCCGGTTTATGGATTTTCGGGTAAGCATATAAATAAGGTAGCTCAGCTGTTGTGTTGGTTAACCATTTCTTCTCAGTTTCAGGGATTACACTTACTCTGTCCAGGTTATACTTGAGTTCCTTCTTATAAGCGCTCAGCGGATTCTTCTTTACTTTCTTAAAATTACCATTTTCTAGTAGTAAGTTGCAGCGTTGTATGTAATCAGTCTTCTCCATTATCACGGTGTTGTTCCCCTTATCTGATTTGGTGATATACAAGCCTTTCTTCTTCAGGTTACTAATCACTCGCCTCCTGTCGTTATGAACTTTTTTCTCTTTTTCTGACTGTTTGCCTATGCTCTCTAGGATGGGTATACATTTCTGGTGTATTAAGAACTTTTCATTTTCATTAAGACCTCTAGTTGCGTTGTCAATGTCAGCTATATATTCAGTTATTTCTGTGGGGTAGCTGTAACAACTTTTTAGTCCTTGTCCTAAAATTTCTAATTCTTTCCCTGTTAATTTTTGACGTGAAAGGTTAATGACGTTGTCTGGAGCTGGTTGTTTACATTTCGGGCGATATATCTTATTACATAAAATCGCTAGCTTCTTTTTTAAAGTATTCTTCTTGTTGTGTTTTTCTTTACTTAATCGGGTGTATAAATGCCTTTCAAAAGAACCCCAGAGTTCTGGTCCAAAGTGGGTTCCCAATCTTAAATGCATGCTGTAGGCCCGATTTTCAAGAATACTTCGTTCTCTGTATTTGTCACCGATTGTTTTTTGCAATAAAGAGGGACGGGAAATAATCCGGGACCGAAATCAGCTGATTGGAATTGACCAGTCGCGCCGATGATGGAGGGCAGGTAACCTCCGAAACGCGTCCGCTTCCGTGAAAAGAAGATTTTATGCAAGTGAGTGGTTCAAAAATTGTCTTAAAAGTTTTTTAAATTTTTTAGAATCTTAAATTTTACTCTTGTGTAGTGTTTTAAACTCATAAAAAATCGTTTCATCAAGTGTTTACATGAATTTCACTTCAAATTCATATCAAAAAATGTAAAAAGAAGAAAGATGTGATTTCGAGGAGACTAAACATTTTTCATATAAAATTTACATGAATTTAAGTAAATGATTTCCTTACCGGTGACAACTTGAGCCCTTTTTTTAACATAATTTTATCACTACACAAAAAGAACGTGGCAAAAACACATAAAAATTATCTCGATCATTTTTTTTCTTAACTGAAAATTCATATAAAGACATATTAATTTTTTCAACGCTCACCACTCGAAAATATTTTTTTCCATAATTTACACATAAAAATTACATGAAAAGAATGTGACGAAAACACATAAAATTACCTTGATCAATTATTTTTTTCACATTAAATTCATATAAATATGTTTATGAAATTTTTTTGACCCTCCCGCAATAAAGATTTAATTATTTGTTTTCAAATTTTTTTCATGGTTATTTTCAAGTTCTTATAAGTTGATTATTGATTTTTCATCATTTCATCTTCTTTTACATCTTTAATTATTATGTTTGGTTTCGCATTTTGTGTTTCTTAGTCTCATCTTTAAGGAAAACATAACTTGTAAAACTTCACTTACATTTTAAGTGATTAAAAAATAAAATGAAAAAATTAAGTGTAGATTCAAATTCAACACAAAAACATCACTCTCTGTCAAATTGATTCTAGTGGGGGCCCTGAAATGGCAAAAATACGTCTAATTTGATCGCATGCGCGGATGGAGTAGTGGCTCTGTCTCTTGGACGATCACCTAAGTTAAACAACGCCGAGCGTAGTTAGTACTTAGATGGGAGACCGTTTGGGAATGAGCGCTGCCTGCTAAGCCTCGTGTCAGAAATACGAGAACGGTAATTCCCAGCAGCGCTCTCTGGTCGTCAAATCGTGAGATAAACGTGAGAAACTGAATAGATACGTAAAATTACACAAGCAGGTAGTGCGTTTTTACTTTATGTCTTATCAGTTGATACATGGTACCAACTGATACCAAGTATCATTTCAGATCTGTTGATACTTCGAACTGCCACCACTTATCAGTTTAGATCAGTTGAAGCCATCAACTGACCCGATCTCAATTGATGTCTACTGATGCTCCGCGCCAAAACACCGTTGACAAACTGATACACCGTCAACTGATCATTTTTACCAGATAACTCACCAAGCGACTTAGTCACTCGCAGACTTCATCTCTGGGCCCACCGCAATACCGCGCAAGGTTCCATGAGGTGATTCCATTTCAAAATTCCGGTACGACCTCGTGAGCCAAACTTAGACCTTACCCCTCCCCGCTTGAGAAACTTACGTGATACTTAAACGGTTTCCTAGTTCGGCCCAAAAATCGTAGAAAGTACCTACCATGAAAAATATAATTTACCAAAAGTTTTAATAGTTCGTTTTTGCGTGTTGATTCAGTGTATGGTATACCTACTTTGACCGTAGGATGGGCTCATTTTGGAAAAGTGGGAAGCTAATGGTGACGAGAGGCTTTTTTATGTCGGTCGTATAGCAAACCGATTGATTACACGAATGACATGGACACGAAGGCGATAATGCACTTTTCTTGCGTTATCGATGCTTAGAATCTGCCGCAAAAAAAGTGCGCGACGGAACGGGCCATAAAAAAGAAGACAGTGGTTTTGTCCATCCGACAGACAAATAGCATAGGCCATAACACAATTTTCCATTTTTTATCCGTTTTTCTTAGTGAATTGGTAAGCACGTGAAAATTGGGACTTAAAATTTTAGACTCTTTTCATGGTAGATAAGGAGGTTGCAAGAATTATTTCATCTAGGGATATTTTCGTAGCTCCGATGAGAGCCAAGCAGGGTCAAAGGATTTAGTTCGCTTATCGATTTTTTTTAAAGAAAATTTCGCCTATTTCTTTTTTTTTTGAGAGGGGGCTGAAAAATTGGGCCTCCAATTTTTAGAGACCTTATTATAGAAGATTAAAATGGTAATAATCGTCTTGTACCACTTCAGAGGCAATAGCAAGAGGTAAGAGAAAATCGCTAAAAATTCGCTGATAATGGTTTCATTAACCTTTCTGTTGCCTCTTAGATGGTACCAAACGCGCGACCACTGCCAGATAATTTTAAAAGCTTCTTTTTCAAGTTTGAAAATTCTTTGAAAATTGAAGGCCTAATTTTCGTCTAGTTACTAAATTATTAAAAATATTTGACGAAAATCACTGCAAAGTGTTTGCGACCTTGATATTGGTACCAACCTGCCCATTAATATACTCATTACAGCCTCTTAATGTCTTTTAAATAAGCTTTTTAGAAAAAACAAAACTCTCATTTTTTCATGCTTACCAAGCCGGGTTGAAAATTAGTAGAAAGTAAAAATGAAGAGACTTAAGCCCTATCGAGCGATTCAGCTGAACTATATGCTTACACATATATGGAACAAGAAACCGGGCATCTAGGAAACCAAAAATAGCACTCGATTTATCATGAAAATGTTTCCCCAAAAACCGGTAGCAGATTGTCTGCATGTTTGCGAAGTCAATTGAAGAAATCTACAAAATCGTGGAAATGGCGGTCTCAATTGTGTATCCAGCTTTTCTAGGGCATATGGAGGACAATAGATTATTTTTATCCAACATTTAATAAGCACGCTTCAATGAACAACGAGCTGCAAGTATCAACTCCAGAAATGAGGACTAAAGGTAATTTTTATTTTGTGTAAAAAGTTTGAAAGAGTCTATAGCAATGGCGTAAATGGAGGGCCGCACTGAGGGCGAGCCCAAGGCTTTAAGGGGACCAGTCACTTCCTGAAATTTTGAAATGGAATCACCTCATGGAGCCTTGCGCGGTATTGAGGTGGGCCCAGAGATGAAGTCTGCGAGTGACTAAGTCGCTTGGTGAGTTAAGTAACTCTTTACAGAAAACGCATGAAATAAAAAAAAAAGAAGTTAATTTGTACACAACTGAAGAGTGCAAGCCTGAAACATTACCCTAAAATACAAATCTTGCGTAAGATACTCAAAAAGGGGGGAGGGGTTTGGTCTAAATTTGACTCACGGGATCTTACGAAGGGGGAGGAGAGTCAAGTCAAGTTTTACGTGAGCCTCCCACTTCAAGAAAAAATAATAATTTTGAATAGAAAAATAAAGTCGCCAGTTTTCACACTTTCTCTGTCACTTTCTGGAAAATTGGGGGGGGGGGGATCAGGGCAGTTAATTGATTCTAAAGGGGATTGAAAAGTAGTTGCACTGTTGCTTTACAAGGGGTGGAGTTTTAAAATGTAGTCCAAAAAGCCGTAAGTATCACTTGAATCGTTACCAGAACAAATTAGTGGACGTTTAATAATAAAGCGAAAACTAGCAACTATGGCGCTTTAGGAAAGAGCCTTTATAATGGAAATGATTGATTTTGGTCGTAAATAGACGAGCAGAGGTGTATTAACCATCACTGCCATCATCCGCCACCTAAAATCGCCAGTTTACAATTCAAAACATAGGCGGCCGCGCGCCGACCCGCTCCGTTTTTGCGCTTTTGCTCCCTCAATTTTAAAGATAAACCTATGATGTAATATACCAAATCAACGCTTAAAGAACGATCTACAACTTTTACTGAGGGTATTTTTCGATCCGGGTCTTCATAAGGACGTAAATACAGAAAATGC
The DNA here is from genome assembly GCF_918797505.1 of Bemisia tabaci. NCBI lineage: Eukaryota > Metazoa > Arthropoda > Insecta > Hemiptera > Aleyrodidae > Bemisia > Bemisia tabaci. The sequence goes on from NC_092794.1 coordinate 76,686,610, forward strand.
CGGTCAATAATTCTCAATTTTCAATTTCTTTCCATTTTACTCATATTTAAATTACTTTGACATTCAAAACTATAGTTTATTCGGAAAGAAGACTCAATTACCTACAGTTTAAAAACAATTGAACTCTCTAGGTCCATTTCTCGCTTCGTGGTGAATTTTTGAAAACATGTCCAATTTTCAACTTCATCGGACCACTGTGCGCAGTTCCCTAAGGGGACTCATGGGGACTTTTGGCTAAAAACTCCTTTTCATATGAAGAATCGATTGGGCATAAATCCAGCCGTATGTTCGTTTTCGGCCATCAAAATACTTACTTCGTTTCCTGGACTATATGCAATTTGTTCCGGGTCAAACCGTATTTCTCCCTGACCACTTTGCTAAAGCTCAAATCGTGATCTTATTACCTACAGACTCTTGAAGGGGCACAGAACTGGATTTTAAATTGTATATAGGCTCAACCAATAATCTGTCCTTTCATTGACAAAAAGCAGGAGGGGAAAATAAATTAAGAAAGAAAGAAGGGAAAATCTCTCAAACTCTTGTGGATGCAACTGCACCCACGTGCACCTATCACGCGCCGCCTCTGAGAAGAACTAGCCTGATAAAATAATGGTGTTCGTCATTTTGTATGTAGTTAGCTTAAAATTCAGTCTAAGATTGAAATGTATTTACAGGATTGCGTGATTTGAAGACAGTGAGCCTCCACTCAACCCTAGCAGAATTGGGTATGGATTCCATGATGGCTGTAGAAATCAAGCAGACGCTAGAAAGAGAATTTGAGGTTTTTCTGACTCCACAAGACATTCGGGGGATGACGTTTGCAAAACTACAAGACATTGCAGCCCAAACAAATTCTGAGGATAAAGGAGTATCTAAAGGAGGATCAGGTAGGTAAGAAACTGAATAGGTGTCGGGAAAGAGTAGAAAATAAAATTATCCTGAGATGTTTAGCGGCAAGTATTCATGAGAAAAGAAAATTTTCCTCGCCACTTTTCCGGTTTTCCAAGTGGCATTATATCTAAACGGAAAAAATATGTGACGGATTCTAGTAGGTGTACTGGCAAGATACAACAAAACAACCTGGCAGACTGAAGCTCTCGTAAAAACACTTTTACCAACCAGCTCCGAAAATATTATCATAAAGTAATGTAATTGTCCAAATATTTATTGGACAGCAAGCAGCAAAAAACTTCGAGTCTCTGACCATAGAAGTGGGTCTTTCTTCCCAGAATCTTCATTAAAAATAAGAATTATTGAATCCTGGAACTATCGTACCTATCTATAAAACTCCTGTCTACCATGTACGTTTCCAGATTTTTGCATCCAACTGGGTTAATGGTACATGCTAAGTTAGTGGATGATAAAAGGCAGAGGTCTTGCCTTGCAAGAAAGAATAATAAACAGGAACTTTTCAGTTCTAAGGAATTGATATCAAAGTTCAATTCGTTTTGGAACGTTTAAAGTTCTAGGAACTTTATCGAAAGAGTTTTCAAGGAAAGAGAATGTCACTTCAAAATGTTCAATGCGCAAATCGGAACAAATACTAAGCTGTAGAAAGTTTTTCTGCTCTTCGAAAAATGCTTAAATTACTAGAACATTCACAGATTTAAAAAATCATTGCTCAAAAGAGACGACTGAGCTGCAATTATCTCAAGGACCTTTATTGTTGCGTATACATTTTCAAAGAGGGTTAAGGTGAGGTTGGGTAACTGGGCAGGAGTTCGGAGAAAAATGTCAAAATTTCAACTTCATGATTTTTTCCCCATCATTATATTGACTGTGGAGGCTACTTTTAAATTTTTTTTAGTAAGTACAACACCTTGTCTAAATGTAGGAAGAGTCAAAAGTCGAATTTCATCTTTCATTTTTTTCCCACAAATTTTCAAAAATTTCCCGTTTTTTTCACCCAGTTACCCAACGTCGTGGGGTAACTGGACTACCCCCCCCCCTTAATTTTTGAGGGGGGCATTATTTTTAATTCTCATTGGCCAGAAGGTGATGTCCTGCTCATGAAGGTTTAAGAAAATGTCATTTGAATGTATATAAACATGTTTAAGTGGTTAAGAATGATGTCGTAACAGTTAGCGGCAAAAAAACCCTCAAATCTGAGAATTGAATAACGGTAAAAAAAAATCGTTTCCTTGTAGATAAATGCTTAGAACTTTTTTTATTACTACTTATAAAGTAGTATTGTATACCAGGACACTGTTTGGCCACTTTTAGTGAGATTAAGCATGATACATTTTTAAAAAATGAAAAAAAATTAAGCCGCAAGGCTGATCTGGGATAGAGTCAGGCGCCAAAAAGTTCCCTTAATTTTTAAGGGGGGCATTATTTGTAATTCTCATTGGCCAGAAAAGAATGTCCTTCTCATGAGGGTTTCAGAGAATTTCATTTGAATTTATATAACCATGTTTAAGTCGTTAAAAGTGATGTCGTAACAGTTAGCGGCAAAAATGTAATTAAGTAATGCTTAAGTTATGCTATAATTGACTTGAGTTAGAAGTTTAGTGTGCTGGGAACCCTGATTATTGGTCTTTGGCACTTAAAAGTCCACAATAGTCAATTAGTTTTGAAATTTTCAGAAGTTAACAAACACCGAAACAGCAACCTTGCAATGGGTAACTGGGCAGGTGCCACCACTGCCACCTGCCCAGTTACCTTGGGGTGGGTGCCCAGTTACCCCACAAAGGGAAAATTTTCAAGGTAACTGGGCATCAACCCTTTGCAGCCATTATTTTCATCCAATTACGTTGTAATTACTCACGCATTACACAAATACATCATACATGAAGAAGAATTGTCAAAGTTGAATAAAATACTTGCTGGGAGTGAGATATGAGGCTCTTTTCGGGACCACCTCTGGCGTTGTTTTGAAAAAAAAGCTGTATAATTTTCGGCACTCCACCATTCACCATAAACATTTTTTTTGAAGTTATGTTTACATGTTCTAGATGGTTTACGTCATAATGAAGGTATGCCAACAGTGAAAACAATTTTTCCACTAATCTGGTAGAAATACAGAGGGTACTGCCCAGTTACCCCTCCGCCCAGTTACCCAACCTCACCTTATGCAAAACGGCCAAAAAATGACCCCGCGGGGATTGTACGAAACTTTGTGGGATGATTGTATAGGTCATTTTGGGCCTGCATCTGGCTGCTTTTAGGCGAAAACCGCAGGGAAACAGCGTTGCCATTTGTTAAAGTCGTAACCTTCAAACACCCATAACTTTCGCAAAAATGCAGTTACAGAGCTCGTATTTATACCAAAAAATGCGGAAAATTTTGCTCCATCGACCTACTCAAAGGAAATTTTTATTTGAGTCCACTGTTGCCACGTTTTGGCCATTTTTTAAATTTTCATAATGATTAAAAATCACGTTATCGGGTAAAAGTGTGTTTGCAGTTGGTGGGGATTGAATAAAAACCTGTCGGAATTATTGTTCGGTCGATTCCGCATCCATTGATATGTTATACTTTTCTGAGAGGCTTAGGGAATCCAAGTTACAGCGATTTAAAAATTCGGCAACACGCCCGACGCCCGATTTTGACGCTCGTTAAGGTACGTTTCGCGACTCCGTGTTGAAGGAGAACGCCTAGATAAAACAAAATTCGAAGAGCCAGTTCATGTTTTACGCTTTTTTGAAACTTTCACGTCATTTTTAGAAATTCAAGTAGCGGCGGTGTTGCCGGTTTTCAATGAAAACCACCGCTGCGATCACAATTGAAAGTAGTACTCATTTAATCACGTTTAGCTACATAGTTTATCATAAACTGACCATTTGCGACATGATGTTAACAACGTCGCCTAATTTCCGTCGGAATTCGCGTAGAGGCGGGGTTGCCAGTTTTCAAGGAAACCGCCGCCGCAATCACAAAAAAATGTATCACTCATTAAATCACGTCCAGCCTTATTCTGTTATTGGAATTGTCGATTTATCGAATCGATGGTTTCTTCTATCTCTTTGCAACGGCACTGGTGCCCGACAATAATGAGGTATCGATATTGTATCGAGATCAAGATCGATGGATCTAAGTCCCTTTCCAAAACTAATCATCAGACCGCTCGGGTGATTCGGTAGCCTTAAATGCGTAGGTCGATGGAGCAAAATTTTCCGCATTTTTTGGTATAAATACGAGCTCTGTAACTGCATTTTTGCGAAAGTTATGGGTGTTTGAAGGTTACGACTTTAACAAATGGCAACGCTGTTTCCCTGCGGTTTTCGCCTAAAAGCAGCCAGATGCAGGCCCAAAATGACCTATACAATCATCCCACAAAGTTTCGTACAATCCCCGAGGGGGCACTTTTTGGCCGTTTTGCATAGGTAACCCTCTTTCCTCTCTTATGTTGCAGATCTGACAAAACCCTTAGGTGATCAAGTTCCCGAAGTTGGACTTAATTTCTTACTCAGGACAATTGGAGATGAATTAATGGCTTCGGAGCCGATTGTCCGATTACCATCTCTCTCTGGGGACGGTTCTGTTATTGAAGATATGCATTGCAAGGATACATTGATCTTTGCCATTCCTGGAGTTGAAGGTGAGATGATTCGACTTTTTCATTTGTGGAAAAATTTATAGTTGAGGCATAATTTTTCGGACTATGTTTTTGCAGGGTAAATATTCTCAGGCAGAATGAAGCACCAAAGCACACAATTACAGAAACAATGCTGAAAAGAATTAGAGACGTGTTAGCTAGTTCCGTTGTCATTATCAACCTAAAACAAATAAAAAAACACCGGCTCATGAGAGGCAGCGTTGATCAAAGGGTGGGTCGAGGTAGGTTCTCTCTCAGAATCGGTTATGGTTAATGGGGATATATTTTGGGGTGAAAATAATGGACATCCTTCCAAATTTCATAAAAAATATTCATTCTCTGAGGTTTCAAACAGAGTAGGTATTTAAATTCTCCTTTCCTCTAATTTCACCGCATTATTTCGCGTCAATTTTATCTTGTGATTCCTTATGAATATAATATTTGCGTAACGGGTAGTGAGGCTACTTTCATTCGACACAAAATGAGGCTTCTCTCCAAAATCGTATCAAACCGCACGCCAATGTGGATAATTTCCGGCCACCTTCATCAACTTGGTTGCTACCAGTTTTTTGTGAGTGGGAATAGCACTGATGTAAACAGAATTACACTGTAAAAGCTAGTTGCATTGAGGTTGAGTCTAGTTTGCTCCAGAGGTGGAAAAAATGCTTGATCGCGCGCCTGCCCGGGCGTCTGAAAATGTGGAAAGGCCCTCACAAGTATGGAAGGAAGGAAAATTTTGAATGATCAAAAGACAAATATCAAAGGAAAGAAACAGAAAAAGGTCCTCATTTTTGAAATTGGCGGAAAATTTTGCTGAGAAGTGATGAGAAATACGAGGAAAGCCCGCGGGCGGGCGCGTGAAAACGTGAAAGCTTGGAAGATTCTGCACCCCTGATTTTCTCTCACCCCTCTAGAGGCAAAACATATAATTAACTGTAAATATTATTGCATTTTATCAATAATACGGAGGCACGACAAAGAATTCGATTGATTTTATTTTATTTTCAACTTCTTCGAATCCGAGTCATATTGGAGTTGTATACGCTCCATGGATGCTTTTGAGCCACCCTAATGAACTCTGTGTATTATAGTCAACACGTTGTGCCACATTTAAGTATATTTTTTGCGATATCTTCGGAGTATAGGCACCTTAAATAGTGCTTATTTTGAAAACTCCATCTGAAACAATGGAGATAATTCTCACCAGTCACCATGCTTTGTCCTCTTGGGGTTGTTATTCATAGTTTGCAATTCTTTAACCGCAATTTTTATTTTTTATCTATTCATGTATTTACAGGTGTTGCCTCAATCATGGAACCTTTAGCCAAAAATTTGAATGCCCAAGTTTTATGTCTTCAATACGATTTCGAAAGACCTGCATCAACCATCCAAGAACTTGCCCAATCTTTGGTTCCTGTTAGTAAAGCCATTTATCTACACATTTTCAATTAATGTAACCCTTACAATTAGTTTAAAAATCCACTTCAATAAGTACTTTGAAGCTAAATATACAGGGTGTTTCAGACCACCCGTACCAGGCCTTTTTCTCGGTTGGTATAGATCGTACGAAGTCGGAGACCGCGGGGTTGAATAGGGAATTGACCCCAAGGAATCCGAATGTCGTGGTCCCGAAACCCCCCCACTCCCCCTTGGGGGGTAAAGGGGGGGTCACGATGCTAAAAGTCACGGTTCCCGACCGAATTGCGGATGGATCGCATCAGAATTGAAAAGCACGGAAAATTTCACGCGGAACTGACCCCTAAAAATCCAAAATCGGACCATCCAAAGCCCAAAAGTGGCCCCCTAAGGAGGGGACGGTACCCCCCTCCATAATTTCTCTTTGGTCTCAAAATTGACGTAAACTCTCCAGAAAAAGACGGTTTCCCAGGTAATCGACCTCGAGATATCCAAATAAATGGTCCCGAAGCTCCTCTAGCCCCCCTTGGGGGGTAAACGGGGGACCCAATTTTAAAAATCGGGGCTCCTTTCCGAATCGCAAATTGATTGCATCCAAATTGAGGAGCAGAACATTTTTACATCTTAAGTGACCCACAAGAGTTTTAATTGACTCCCCTGAACGGCAGAAAGTAACCCATGAGGAGGGGGGCTCCGCCCCCGCCAAAAATTTCTCAGGATTCCTCTTTGGTCGCAAAATTGACGTCGATTCTCCAGAAAAAGACGGTTTCCCATGTAATCGACCCCAAGGAGCTCAGGGAACATGAAATTTAGAGTCCCCGGGGTCTATTACATGGGAAACTGTCTTTTTCTGGAGAATTGACGTCAATTTTGCGACCAAAGAGGAATCCTGAGAAATTCTTGGCGGGGGCGAGGCCCCCTTCCTCAGGGGGTTACTTTCTGCCGTTCAGGGGGTCTATTAGAACTCTTAGGAGTCACTTAAGATGTAAATGTGTTCTGCTCCTCAATTTGGATGCAATCAATTTGCGATTCGGAAAGGAGCCCCGATTTCTAAAATTGGGCCCCCCCCCCCCGTTTACCCCCCAAGGGGGGCTAGAGGAGCTTCGGGACCATGAAATTTGGATTTCTCGAGGTCGATTACCTGGGAATCCGTCTTTTTCTGGAGAGTTTACGTCAATTTTGAGACCAAAGAGAAATTATGGAGGGGGGTACCGTCCCCCCTTCAAGGGTCACTTTTGGTCAACATTTTGGGTCAAAAGGGGGTCACTTTTGGGCTTTGGATGGTCCGATTTTGGATTTTTAGGGGTCAATTCCACGTGAAATTTTCTGTGCTTTTCAATTCTGATGCGATCTATCCGCAATTCGGTCGGGAACCGTGACTTTTAGCATCGCGACCCCCCCCCCCCTTTACCTCTCAAGGGGGGGTGGGGTGGGGGGGGGGGGTTTCGGGACCACGACATTCGGATTCCTTGGGGTCAATTCCCTATTCAACCCCGCGGTCTCCGACTTCGTACGACCTATACCAACCGAGAAAAAGGCCTGGTACGGGTGGTCTGAAACACCGTGTATGAAGAAGTTCCTTTCTTCAATGTCTAGGTATGAAGTAGAAACTCTGAGGTTTATTCCAGTGCCAGATTTAGGGGGTCGACAAAAGCAGTGGCCCCAGAGCCCCCCCCCCCCCTTGAGGTAATTTTTTACTTTCTCATTCCCATTGTAAGCAGAGGATGTATTGTCATCCAAAACTAAAATTTAAGAAAAAAAAAATAAATTCTATGATATCTATGGGTTTCAATTTACCTACCTGGAGTAAAAAAAAAACATATTTGAATAGATGTATCTCTGGCATTGGAAAATGTGTGTGCAGCCATATCTGAAGGTCTGTTTGTTCAATTGTATAAAAAATGGGCATTAAGGTCCGTACTTAAGATCTCCCTCTGCACATCAAATGATTTTGGGATAGGTACGCCAATATTTTTTTTTTTTTTTTGGGGGGGGGGGGGGTATGTTGCATATAACCAAGAATTTGACCAAATTACCAAAATTCACATGGTAAGCTGTTTCAGGAAGACACTTAATATTGAGCCGACGCCTTTAATTCTTTGAAAATTTGCATTTCCCCACCAGTATCTTTTCTTAAAGTTTCTAAAAGGACTTTGAACCAGACTTAAAATTGGGAGGGATGTGGGCTATCAAAGAGGGACATCACATCAAAATCACACAGTTTTCATTAGACGAAAAGTTTGGGGAAAATGGCCCTTCATTCATTGAAAATTGGCATCAAGCATCACCTCTACCTAGACCATTTTTTAAGTTCCTAATAGCAATGTGGTAAGAACTGCTAAAGAGTTGCCTCCTTATGCAACATTTTTTCTTTCATTTAATCATAAAATTATCAGTTCTCTGAAAATCCCCTGTAATCACTCCGTGACCTATCTTAAGCATAAATTGAAGTCTTTAAAGTATGATTTTAATTAGGGTTTTTGAGGACCCTTATCCTCCAGTAGTAGGGTCGAAATGAGAATTTAAGGCCAATAAAATATCCAACAGCGTTGCCGGACGGTGCAGAAAAATACGAATTAAAAGTACAGTGTTGTATGGAAGGTATTGTACAATATGGCAATGCTGTAAAAAAGTATTGTATGTTGTCCCTTCATTTTCCGGCTTATGCAATAGTGTATGTACCCCCTGCGGGTTATGAAATGGTGCATGTTGCCCTAGGGTGCGTCAAAAAAATTGAAAGTCTGAAATGTTCCGCTCCCCAGGCGGCAATCGATGACGTTTGGTAAAAAACATGTTTGCCAAAATTTGGGCCAATTTCAACCATTTTAAATGGTGCCAAAGGTCAATTTTGTGATGAAATTATGATATTTTGGTTTAGACCTCGAATTCGTACAAAAAACTCGATTTTACGCTGAATTCGTGCGTTTACGAGAAAAATGCCAAAGAACTCAAGTTGTAGAGAATGAAATTTTACTCCAGAAAGACGTCTTTTTAAACGATAAAAATCAAATTGAACTGGAAAAACTCACCTCGGGATTTATTTTTTTGGTCCTCAGAATTTCCGAGGTCTTACAAAGTAGCGGTTTAAAAGACTCATTTTTCACGAAAATAAGTCAAAAGAGGGTATAAATGAACCTCCTGCCTTTCAAATTTGGCCGCCATCTTTGATTTGGAGCGCCCCCTTTGATCGGAGGGCCTTGTTGAGTTCATTTATGTAATCTACAACCAAAATTACATAGGAAATGACACCTCACATGACAGATTGAACATTTTAAAATACCGATTTGTCGAACCCCTTTTTACGGCCTCCATTTTGAATTTTAGGTACTTTAAGGGGTGTTCGGGGTCGGGCCATTTTTAACTTTTAGGAAGTTGTTCAGGGGGACTTACTGATGACGATTACATAGGGAAAGTTTGTCACGCAATTTTTCCCGGTCAAACGGCACTTGTCCCATACTATTATAGCACGATCCTGCTTCTCGGGCCGTACAATTTTTGGAGGATTGCGCAAAATTGTTGGAACTTTTTTTGAAACTGAGGAAGTTCTGATGACATTTGCATCCTCAACACTTGCCTACAGTTCATTTATACCCTCTTTTGACTTATATTCGTGAAAAATGAGTCTTTTAAACCGCTACTTTGTAAGACCTCGGAAATTCTGAGGACCAAAAAAATAAATACCGAGGTGAGTTTTTCTAGTTCAATTTGATTTTCATCATTTAAAAAGACGTCTCTCTGCAGTAAAATTTCATCCTCTTCAACTTGAGTTCTTCGGCATTTTTCTCGTAAACGCACGATTTCAGCGTAAACTCGAGTTTTTTGTACGAATTTGAGGTCTAGACCAAAATATCATAATTTCATCACAAAATTGACCTTTGGCACCATTTAAAATGGTTGAAATTGGCCCAAATTTTGGCAAACATGTTTTTTTACCAAAAGTCATCGATTGCCGCCTGGGGAGCGGAACATTTCAGACTTTCAATTTTTTTGACACACCCTAATGTTGCCCCTTCAAGATGGCGGTTATGCAACAGCGTTGCCGGACGGTGCACATAAATAAATGATTTTTTCGGTACATTGTTGTCAAATTGTGCAAAAAATTCGGAATTTGGGACTTGTGAAATTCTCAACATCGATAGACCGTCTCCTCCAGGATGGGTCTGGTATCGGGTACCGGAGAGTAGGATCTGATTCGGGAATTTCAATTTTTAGTGGCGTGGCGGTGGTGTACGCTTGGAGATGTGTATCGGAACCTTGTGTTTTGGGATAAGCAACTGGGATTGGATATTGCAGTGTTCAGTTTATTGTTCAGGTTGCTGTTGTGTCGTTTATGTTTAGTTAAAATTTTTATTTTTGTTTTTGGTTGAAAGGACCCCGCACGGTTCTTATGGAAAATGGCCCTCGGTCAAATGCGTTGAAACTTCAGTATGTTGTGCAGCATGTCATCATGAACAAAAGTTCCAATAGGCCAAACAAGATCCCATGTACGGTTTTCGAGATATTCGCCGTTTTATGTGCGTAAACGGAGGTTTCGCGCGCTCCCGCCGGAGCCATACCATTGTGCGGCGCCGCTCGTGCGCTTCCTTCCCAGTCACTCTCCGCTGCCCCGCCGCCCATACCTTGGCTCCTCTATCGCTCCAACTACGACGCTCACGAGGCTGCGCCCATCATTACCGGACCGCGCCCGCACGCCGTCTTTTTACGCGGCCTCTTCTTCGGCCATGTCGCCTCTTTTTCTCATCGATCCTTTCTCTAAGTTTTCAAAAACGCTTAAAAAGTCCATTTTTACGCGGCTTTTTTGTGAGTACGAGTTTACGATCGGCGATCAGAACCCTCGACCTTCGAAAGTTACTTAGGGATTTTCTTGCAATGGTCTTCCAGCCGCATCTTTAATGTCTTTTTTATGGAACCTGGAGAAAACTTGTACTCACAAAAAGCCGCGTACGCGCATGAATGTTACGGTCGACCTGCAACTCTTTTTCATCATCTCTATGGAGTTTGTCTTGGATGTACGATCTGATTAGAGGATACGATCAGCAGATAATAAGATGGCTGATAAGGTGGTGCTGCAAGATGGAGCGACTTAAGATGTGACCATTTACGCCTAAATGGACATCTCTCTTCCTTGAGTTCAGTTATTAATGATCCCTCTCTCCTCCTCCATTGGTGCGGTTCAGTTAAGTCAAGACTAAAGCAAACTTAATTCCTACTTGGGCATCGTCAGCCGACTAATTACCCTTAACCTCCGCCACGTCATTATTGAAAGAAAGAAAGAAAAAAAAAAGAAAAAACATCAACATCATCTTCCGACAGAAGTTACTTTCACTGCTTCCACATGAGAAAAATGAAGAAAAAAACGAAAGAAAGGAAGAGGGAAGAAAATAAAAAAAAAGTTCGTTTTATTTAACGTCTCTTAGGCATTCCAACTCTCTTACGTACTTTCGCATGGATTATCATTTGTTTTTCCTCTCTTTTTGTATTATTTGTGATATTAGCATTATCATGTTTAGTAAAAATGGACTTCTTAAACGTTTTTGAGGACTTAGAGAAAGGATCGATGAGAAAAAGAGGCGACATGGCCGAAGAAAGAGGCCGCGTAAGACGGCGTGCGGGCGCGGTCCGGTAATGATGGGCGCAGCCTCTTAAGCGTCGTAGTTGGAGCGATAGAGGAGCCAAGGTATGAGCGGCGGGGCAGCGGAGAGTGACTGGGAGGGAAGCGCACGAGCGGCGCCGCACAATGGTATGGCTCCGGCGGGAGCGCGCGAAACCTCCGTTTACGCACATAAAACGGCGAATATCTCGAAAACCGTACATGGGATCTTGTTTGGCCTATTGGAACTTTTGTTCATGATGACATGCTGCACAACATACTGAAGTTTCAACGCATTTGACCGAGGGCCATTTTCCATAAGAACCGTGCGGGGTCCTTTACTGTTACAGTTTAAAAAACGTTCGCGTTAAGAAAACGTTCGCGTTTAGAAAACGTCCGCGTTCAGAAAACGTCCGCGTCAACCGCTATTTCCCTTTACATCGAGGAGGAACCCATGTTAAGGTGCCATTTTTGACGAAACATGTTGCTAATATAAATAATGGTGAATTTAACGATTGTTTCCTTTACGCAATGTTGGGAAAGTTCCTCCCGAGGGATGCGCAGCATAAACAATGTCTGGAAAAATATTTAGATCTTTAATATAATATTTCAATCGGTACGATTTCTCGGACGTTCGATTCCCCACGAGCATAGATGACATTGTCAAATTCGAGAGAAGGAACAACGTATCGGTTTCGGTATTTGGGCTCTGTTACAGTTCGGTGTCCAACAAGAAAAAGTATACAGTTTACTCAATTAAAGTTGCCAACCTGGAAAGAGAGGACCACACCGACCTACTGTGTCTCTCATTCCCCGTGCCTTTAAGTTACCATTATTGCTGGATCAGTAATTTTGAACAATTTGTTGGAAAACAGTTGACAAACCATCATGGACAAATCTACATCTGCAAGAAATGCTTTACGCACAAGTACTCGATGGAGCAATTGAGTCAACATAAAGTTCTTTGCTCTTTAGTAAGCAAAGACGCATTCCTAGCTTCATTTCCAGACGAGCGATACCTCAAGTTCGAAAATCACCATAAGGAAATAAAACATATTTACGTAATTTACGCAGACTTTGAAGCCTACCTAGGACAAATTCATGGTGACTCGACGCATCCAGCGTCTGCGTATAGGCAGCACATCTCAAATTCTTACGCTTACCTCCTCGTCACGGACGATCCCGATTTTCAAATGACCGAGCCGAAACTTTACCGTGGCGAGGAGGCACAAATCAAATTCCTTAAAGATATAATCACTCTGGTGGAAAGAATAAGTAAAAGCTACAACGATAAAGAGAGCAAAATATTAATGACGGAAGAAGATCGGGCTACCTTTGAAGCCGCAAACGAGTGTGGTCGCAAGGTAGATTTCTCACAGCCCGGAATTGTGAAAGTGCGGGATCACGACCACCAAAAAAGAACGGCAAAGTCAAATTATCGAAAGGCTCTATGTTCCAATTGCAATCTAATTTTCCGACATGAGAAATGTGTAAGAGTCGTCCTCCACAATGGAAGCAGGTACGATTTCCAAGAGGTAGTGCTGGCTCTGAACAAGTTTCCTAATCGCGTCGAAATAATACCACACACGGAAAGAAATTACATCAGCATGACGGTCCATCTAGGTAACAGGTTTTCGATCAAGTTCAACGCATCGTTCCGCTTCCTCCCCGTATCGTTGGATAAACTGGTTCAGACGATCCCACGCGAATCTTTCGTTCGCACGAAGAAGCTTACTCGCACAGATAATGAGTTCGACATGGTTTGTCGGAAAACTCCGTTCCCGTACGATTACGTTGACAATCCGGCCAAGCTGGACAAAGCGCGTCCACCACCGCGAGTGGCTTTTTTCAACACCCTGACTCAAACGCAAATCTCCGAAGAGGAATACGAACGGTCTCTCCAAGGTTGGCAAACTTTCAATTTCCGTAATCTCGGCGAGTATTCAGATTTCTACTTGCGACTGGACGTGTGCCTCCTCAGCGATGTGTTCGAGGAGTTCCGACTCTTTGGAATGAAAAACTATGGTTTGGACTGTGCCAACTACTTTACGCTACCAGGTTTCGCTTTCGATGCCTTCTTAAAAGTAACTAAAGCGAAAATCTAACTCTTCAATGATATGGATATGGTATTTATGATTATGAGCTCGATCCGAGGCGGGATAACACAGGTGGTGAAACGGCACGCTCTCGCAAACAATCCTTTGATACCGGATCAGTTTGATCCTAAAATACCAGTGAACCATATACAATACTTAGATGTGACGGCACTGTATGCCCATACATGAGCAAGCATCTACCTTACGATAACTACACTTGGGTCCCGGAAGGAGAAGAGTTGGTAACTCTGGCGAAAACTATTATCAACCATCCCGACGACGCTCCTTTCGGGTTCATACTCGATGTAGATATTGAATATCCAAAACACCTCCACGACCTGCACAAGGACCTTACTTCCATTCTTGTGCAGGAACGAAATACCACCATCAGGAGCGGGGAAATCATGTAAACTATTAACAACCCTTAACACAAAACTAATTATGTTATCCACTATGTAATGTTGAAAGAAGCGCTCGGTCAAGGATTAAAACTCCTGCGCGTCAACCGGGCCATCAAATTCCGCCAGGCTCCATTCTTGGCACCCTTCATCGAGCTGAACGCCCGGTTGAGACAGGAGGCTAAGAATCCGTTCCACCAAACGCTCCTGAAAATATGCAGTAACGCTTGCTATGGAAAATTCATCAAAAACCCGTTGCAGCGAAAGAATATTAAATTGGGTACAAACAGCAGACAGATATTGAAAGCCATCTCACGGATCAATTTAATCGATCGCACAATTTTCGACTATAGTGTTATTTTAGCTCATTATTGAGGAGGAAAAAGATAGAGAAATGATCACGGGTCGAGGTGTGGGTTTGGACTAATCCGCATATCTTTTATTAAGTCTCGCAGTTGGTTACATTGCAATGCTCAGCATCAGCACATTCTTCAGACAGACTGCATATAACTAAGGTTGTCAGGTTTACACGTAACAAATTAATTCAACACCCCCTCTTAAACCTGAATGACCTTTCATACAAAAAAAATTAATACAATTGGTTACATTTCCTTACAAACTAATTTCTGGAAATATTGTCAATGCAGAATTTTTCTTACACACTAATTTCTGAAAATGTTGTCGATGCAGAACTTATGCTTGTTTTGTCCTAGGGACTTGGTTAGCATGTCGGCTATCATTTTTTCAGTGCTGATGTACTTTAAAACAAATTTATTTTCGGATATCCAACTCCTTATGCAGTGGTATCTTATATCAATATGCTTACTCCTTTTATGAAACACAGGGTTGTGAGCTAACTTGATTGCTCCCTGATTCTCGCTGTACAAGATTGTGATCTCAGGTGATAGAGCAAGAACCTCTTTACACAGATTTCTCAAGAACACTGCTTCTGTGGAGGCTTCTGAGACAGCCATATACTCTGCCTCAGTTGTCGACAGCGCAACACTGCCTTGCTTACGGCTCTCCCAGCTGATGACTCCACTTCCTATCTTAAACACGTAGCCTGTGTAGGACTTACGATCTCGCCGATCGCCGGCCCAGTCCGCGTCAGCATATCCAGTGACTCTGAAATTTCCCTGTTTGCTGAATATTAACGCCTTATGAGGAGTCTGCTTCAAATACCGGAAAACTCGTTTCACGTTTTTCCAATCAAATTCAGTCGGCTCTCTGTTGAATTGACTGAGATACGATACCGCGTATGTTATGTCCGGTCTAGTACTCACTGATAAGTACATTAGGCTCCCTATCGCTTGTTGATAAGGGATGTTATGCATTACTTTTAACTGATTTTCACCTTCCACTCTCTCTCTATTATCTTCCACTTTCATTTCAAGTGGTGTGCAGACCCCTTTACAGTCTGTCATACCGAATTTTTCGAGTACTTCATGTAAATATCTTTCTTGATCTAGTCTAATCTCTTTTGTTTCCTTATCGCGTTGGAACCTGATTCCCAAGCAATAATTGATCCCTCCTAAATCGGTCATTCCATATTTTTTCATCAATTTCCCTTGTATCTCGTTTTATATTTTAATATTATTCCAGAAAAATAAAATATCATCAACAAATAAACCTATAAAGGTTTTAGAGTGTTAAATACACACATGGATCAAGCTGGGATCTCGTGAAACCTAAAGAAAGCAAATAGTCATTAATATTTTCGGTCCATGCTCTGGATGCCTGTTTCAATCCGTAGATTGCCTTTTTTAACAAATAAACTTTATCCTTTTGATCCTTCTTTACATAACCTTCCGGTTGCTCGACGTGCATCAAATCATGCAGCTTTCCGTAATGAAAAGCTGTTTTTACATCGAGATGGCTAATTTCAAGATCAAATTCAACTGCCAGTGCTATCAAAAAACGAATAGTGGATTGACGTACAACAGGGGAGAATGTTTCAAAATAGTCAATTCCTTCTACTTGTGTGTAACCTCTGGCTACTAATCTCGCTTTATATCTTTCTGTTTCACCATTTGATCTCTTTTTTACTTTAAAACCCCATTTTGTTTTTACAATCTGCTTATTTTGGAGTCTTTCGACCAGAACCCAAGTTTGATTCTCTTCGAAAGATTTCATTTCATCATCCATGGCTTTAAGCCATTCACTTTTTAAGTCTGACTGTAGTGCTTCAGAAAAAGTTGACGGACAGTGGTCAATTTCCGCTAATGATGCTTCTTGATCAGGATATCTTTTAACATTGTGTCTCTCACGATCAGGGTATCGTCTCTCTCCATTCTCGTCTTGAATCACTGTGCTATTCAGGTATGAGTCGTCGTCCGACGATGGAATCCACTCGCTGTCACTCGCTTCCAAAATCAGCGTATCGTCAGCATTTTCGCTTGACGACGGACTGTGTACATCAACATTTACTGACCCATTCTCGGACTCTCCTCTTTTCTCATTTTCTGACTCACTACCGTCCACATTTTCCTCCGTGATAGCCCCCTCTAGCAAATTGCTCTCTGTCTTCTTTTCACTTTTCTCGTCCAACAGATCAAAGTACGCCTCGTCATCACACTTATACTTAAACCCGTTGAAACATTCTTCATTGAAGATGAACTCTCTGGATATCATTATCTGCTTTTCAATGGGATCCCACAGGCGATAACCTGTGTTACAATACCCAACAAAAACAACTTTTTTACTTCTGGGATCTAATTTTTTAACATACGACAAAGTTTTTACGAAAGCATCACACCCAAACTCTTCAAATTTTTTAAATTTGGCTCACGGCCATTCCACAACTCATATGGAGTTTTATCCATTCCTCTTTTTGGACTTCTATTCATTACATAAGTGGCAACTCTGATGGCTTCCCCCAAAGTTTCTTGCCTGCATTAGCATTCAAAATCATAGCGCGAGCTTTATCAAGAAGAGTTCGATTTAATCTCTCACTTTTTCCATTTAATTGTGGCGTGTAGGGAGGGGAAAGATAAAAAATTATGCCCTTTTTACGACACCAATCTTTCATTTTATTTTAAGTATTCTCTTTTGAGTTGTCCATACGCACTTGAACAACTTTGCAACCGTGTTTGTTCTCTACTTCTGTCACATAATTCACAAAAGATCCATATACCTCGGACTTATATTCTAGCAAGTAAACATGAGTGAATGAACTGAAATCATCCCTGAAAGTTACAACATATTTATTACCATCGAAAGTTGCGGGAGTTACAGGACCCAAAACATCAGCATGAATCGTGTGCAATACTCTCTCGGCGAGACGTCTTTCACCGCCAAATGGCTGCCTAATCTGTTTAGCTAGAACACAAGTGTCACAAAAGGTTTTTCCCTCATCGATTTCTTTTTAAGTACTTTTTATGCCAGCACTCATTTTTAACAATTTTTTCATGTTTTGTGAACTTAAGTGTCCCAGACGCCTATGCCATAGCATAC
Source organism: Bemisia tabaci (assembly GCF_918797505.1). Classification (NCBI taxonomy): domain Eukaryota; kingdom Metazoa; phylum Arthropoda; class Insecta; order Hemiptera; family Aleyrodidae; genus Bemisia; species Bemisia tabaci. Next base: position 76,704,100 of record NC_092794.1, read on the forward strand.
AATTCGATTTTTTATCATGTTCACTGGCGAGGAAAATTTGATTAGGTCTTATAACTGGTCTTAACTTAACCATAAACAAAGAAGTGTCATTTTCAACAGCATAAAACACTTGCTTCCCATTGAAGCTAACAGTTGCTTTACCTCCTTCAAAAGTTATTTTTCCACCATTTTTAGTAATAGATTGAACAGAGAGTAGGTTTTTAGACAAATTTGGAACGTAAAGAACATCAGTCAGGATGAAATTTTCAATCTCGAAGTTACCGATGCCTTCAGCTGATAAGACATTTCCTTCCTTTGCTGTTGAAATTACAGTTTCTTTTTATTCGAAAGTAGCGAATAAAGTTTTCTCTAAACACATGTGTGAGCTCGCCCCTGAGTCAAGGATCCACCCTTGTACATTTTTTATCTCACCTGAGTTTTCGGCACCCATTAATGCCTCGCCATCATTATCCTCAAAAGTAAGAAAAGACACTTTACCATTAGCATTTTTGCTGCTCTGTTTCGAATTCGTTTTCGCACCCTCTCTGTCACGAAAGAAACAGTCTCGATTCAGAATGTTTTTCCTTTTTACAAATAGAACATACCTTTTTATTTTCACTTTTATTTTCGCAAAATTTGGCAATATGGCCATGCTTGCCACAAACAAAGCAACCCTTGGTTTTAGTTCTACAGAACCACTGAAAAAAACGTTTCCTAAATTCAAGGCGACGCCGTGTTGACCTAAGAAAATTGGATACTTGAAAAAAGTGGACAAGAAACGAAGTCTTGAATGAAGAAAACGGTATTGCCTTGGTCGACGAAAACGCGATTTCTTGAACCAAAACTCCTGTTACATTGAAGCACGAAAACGTTTCCTTCAAATTAGGAAACACCGCCGCGCGAAGAGTTTCCTAAAAGTAAGTAAGTGTTGTGTTGTTTTCAGGAAACGTTCCTAAAAAAAAAGGAAACAGTGCCTGCAAGCATTTCCTTAAAATTAGGAAACGGCCGGTTCCGCCGCGTCGCTGCCTTGAGAAGCGGCTCCCCGCGTAGTTTCCACACCCGTTGAAGCGCATACCCCTATCGTTTGTACTGCCGGGGATGATTTCCTTCACGTAGTTAACGCGCTTCGCGCTCCCTCTGGTATCCTGATGAAGAACTCCGTTTCGCCCTGGCTGAGATTTGATCCTGTAGCCTTCGACATTGTCCCGGGAAGAGTGAAAATCCGACACCGTAGTCCACTCGGCCATCCTACCTTCGCGAGTGATGAGGAGTTATTTTGCTATGTTAAACCTATTCGCATCTATCTCTTTGGCTACACAGATGCCCAACTGCTACCGTTCAACAGCACTTGGGTTTATCTATAGCAAATACTACCTCAATTATCATTTAAATATATTAAATATCCACATATTTCCCTTTTCTCTCTGTTTATCAGCCGGTTCTCAGATATTATTTAAAGACCGTGGGCCATCGCCGCCATGACTTAACCAACGTATTCCCCTTTCTTTTTCATTCGGAGATAGTATGACCATGGAGTAAATTATTTTTTTATTTAATTCTGGTTAAAGGACAGATTTTCATACGTGCCTCTCAAAGGTAAATTATCACTCATTCGATTATCCAATCTGCCGCCCATATCATTAAGGTTAATGCGTAAATCAAGAAAGCTCATGTGAGAACCGCTTCTCATACTAAAAGTAAATATGATATAAAATTCCAATAAAGTATAGACAAAATAATCTAAGATTATTTAATGCTGGCTATAAAATTGGCACATAAAAGATAAATGATCTTTATGGAGTTTTCAAAATGTACCCGGAATAGCGGTAAAGATGCGGTGATAAAGACATATATAGGTGATACTTTAATGAGTACATATCGGGCCGAGTCAAGCTTTCTGGGATTTGAAGACACTTAAAAATGTTCGAAGCTACGACCAGATTCAAAGAGTGTACTTGCAGTAAAATGTTGAAAAGCTTCGCATTATTTATTTATACCTACATTAACGGACGCACGCTTTTGTATAGAAAATTTAAAGAAATTTTCGTCGAATCAGAAAATTCACCAAAAAATATTAAAGGAACTTTGGCTCTGATCCGTGCATCTCTAGAAAGCATTCTGACATTTTTGACTGAAAACAATATTTTTTATAAGGCACAAAAATTCCGTTTTATCAAAACCTCCACCTCTCCGACGCGTAAATTCTTTACGAACAAGAGATTAATTGATTAAATTTAAATATACTGAATTTGTTTGGAGTGGAGTGGATCTTACGAATAACGCCATCCAAGCGGTTCGGTCGGATTTCTGTAAAGGACCGTTCAAATAACATGTAACGCTCTAAGGGAGAGAAAGGGTCAAGGAGAGAGTTACGCCGTTTTGTTTTTACGTGTGAAAGAATAGGGACCTACGTCGCAAAAGTGTTATGAGGGAAGAAGTGAGTGGGGGTCCAAAAATTGGAAATTTAGCGTTACGTTTTTTATGAGCATGATGTCATTCATGGGCGTAAGGGTGCATCGAAATTTTCACGTAGGTATGCAGCAGAGAGCATGCGGTGGTATACGGACGGAAGGGCTCATCATCTCAAAGTGTAGATGCGCCCTTCCGCCAAAGGAGCGACGGTATATTTGATAGGCCTCTCTTGAGCAACTCGCCGAATACATATGGTGGTGTACGGCACGTTGCATCCACCTCCTCAATAGGCGTTTGGTAATTTTTTTGTTTCCTAATTTTAAGGAAATGGGTTTCTTCGATCAACATCAAATAGATCCTTAAATTGAGGAAACAGGAAATGCTATGCCCGTTTTCTAATTTTAAGGAAACTGATCTCTTCAAACGACACTCCATGGATTCTTTAATCCAGGAAACGGCTTTGCTTCTCTCCGTTTCCTAATTCTAAGGAAACAGGGCTCTTCGATCAACACCACATGGATCCTTAAATTTAGGACACAGAAGCGATTCCCTCGTTTCCTAATTTTAAGGAAACAGTTTTCCCGTTTCAAGTATCCGTTAGTCTGTTTCAAGAAAACGTATACGTGGCTCAAGAAAGCATGGTTTTCTTAACTCAACAGAATTTTGTTACCTTGGATCGAGATAACTGTTGGCTTTTTCCAAGCTAACAACGTGTTGGAAATAGGAAACTTTTTAAGGATACATGTTTCCTTAAATTTAGGACAAGTTTTTTTTCAGTGCTGGTTTCGTGCCCCGGACGTTTACACTTGGTACAAAACTTATTACTTTTGCTGTAAAAGGCTACAGCCTCTTCTTTGCTTTTCTTATCAGAATTTTCTTCCTCCATTAATTGTGCTTTCAGATTGATTAAAGTCTTTGTCTCTTTACCCTGCATTCGCCAGGATGTGCGAAAATAATTCAATCTTTCAGGCAGAGACTGCAAAATTTTGCTCATCAGTAGTTCCTCAGACACGGTTGTATTAGTGGAATCAATGGCCTTTATTTGAAAATACACATACTCGAGCTTACTGATATACTCAATAATGGACATACCTTTTTGCAGTGACAAACCCAAAAATTTCTGTAGCAGACGACCTTTCTCCTCATCACCTGTTTTTTTGAAGATTCTTGCCAGCGCATTCCACATTTCACTAGCTTCAGTGCAGTTCATGACATGAGTTTTATGTTGATCCGTGAGGGCTCTTGAAATCATTGATCTGCATATTGCATCTTTCTTCTTCCAGTCATCCATCTTGGTTTCCAATGTCGGGCACTTTTCCGTTCCTTCTACGATATCCAAGGATTCTCGAGCTTCAAATGCCAATCTCATATCAAACCCTTCAGGTAGAATAGTTAGATGTGCCTTGTAGCTTCGGTAGTTTCCGCAAATCACTAGTATCCGCCATCGTATCCATTTTTATTTTACTCGTTTTATTTTATCCAAAAATAATACAAAACAAACTGTCCGCTGTAAATTACCGTCACCGTTTTTATTTTATTTGATTTTATTCGTTTTAATTTTTATTTGAAATAAACATAAACAAATTGTCCGCTGATAATCACCGTCCCGTTTTTATTTTATTTTATTTTATTCGTTTTATTTTATTTTATGTTGTGCAGAGTAATCAATCTTCGGTTTTCTTTAGTTTTATTTCATTTCATTGAACTCGGTTTTATTTTCTTATCATGCTTTGTATTTCTCTCAATTGAGATTCCACGTCACGATTTCTCGCTTTCAAATTTTTACACCTCGATATCACGAAAAATATTACCAGTATTCCTACCAACAGTAGATGTAGGACATACAAAATCACGTCGTTAATGTCGATGTCGTTCGTTATTTGCACTGTATTTTCATAATTGCTGTCGAAGAAACCCATTTTTATTCTTTTCACCACAGTTCACAAAATCGCGATGAGACGTTGCACAGAGGCGGTCGGTTGAATAGTGCATCACGTGAAGCAAACACGGGCAGAGCGAGGGCAAATTCTTGGTCTTATTTTATTTTGAAATTTCACAAGAGTCTTTCATTTCCTGTTTTAGAAGTTTCCGAAAACTCACGAAAAACACTTACATCACATCGGCAAAACCGGCGAGAGCTCTGGGCTCCATAACCTATAGTGTTATTTTAGCTCATTGAGGAGGAAAAAGAGAGAAATGATCACGGGTCGAGGTGTAGGTTTGGACTAATCCGCATATATTTAATTAAGTCTCGCAGTTGGTTACATTGCAATGCTCAGCATCAGCACATTCTTCAGACAGACTACATATAACTGAGGTTGTCAGGTTTACACATAACAAATTAATTCAACATCGACGAAGAGTTGGTAGCGATCCACTTACGAAGAACAGAGGTCGTCATAGACAGACCAATGATAGTTGCTTTTTCAATCTTAGATCTGAGTGAAGTACACATGTATCAATTTCACTATAGTCACATGCTTAAAAAGAACAATCCCGACCAAGTTCAACTTCTCTATATGGATACGGACTCGTTCATTTACGAGTTGACTACACCGAACGTCTACGATGATAGGATGTCAGACCTACACATGTACGACACCTACGACTTCCCAGAAGGACATCAATGTCGCAGCATGCAGAACCGAAAAATGATGGGAACGTTCAAAGACGAAACGGCGGGTCGACCTATTGCCGAGTTCGTCGCGCTGCGAGCGAAATTGTACGCCTACCGATTTGCCGACGGTCAAACTGAAAAACGAGCAAAAGGTGTATCATCGGGAGTGTTAAGATCGCTAAACTTCGACAACTTTCTGAGTGTATTGCAGGATCCTGAATCGAGGATGAGCGATTCGATGCGGAGGATCGGGGTGCGCAAACATCAACTCTACTCGTTCAAAACGAGGAAAACAACTCTGTCCGGACTCGACGATAAACGTTGCATTCTAGAGGACGGCGTGGACGCTGTTCCTTGGGGTCATCGCGACATCAACGATCGTTGCATGGTGGTTGAAAGTTGCGGAGCCGAGACCGAGTTGAGAAAAATCTTTGCAGTTAAACGACCTCGTTCAAATAGTATAAATAATTCTAGAGAACCGTCGGTTAAGAAGCCTCGAATTTGAAAATAGTAAAAGTGAAACTGACGGAACGAGAAGACGATGGCTTGTCTCGATGTACAAGGTTTTTGGAACCAAGGCAAATTCATCGTGGAAGAGTTTGGTCTTCTGGATATGGAATGTACTGAAACTGAAGTCTATTTATTCAAATCTCCGTTCCAGAGCAGCAAGTTGATCGCCAAAGACGATGTGACAAACAACTGGTTAACACGCAATCATCATCACTTGGAATGGGAAAGCGGGTTTCTCGAGTACGATGAATTCACTTCAAAAATGAATCGCATCGGGAACCGCTACGATGGACTGTATGCTAAAGGTGAACAAAAATGAGATTTAATCAATCGTTTCGTGCCGAAAAAATGTATCGTTATAAATTTGGACACTAAAGATTGCCCGTCCTTGCGACTATTGGCTCGTTGGTCGACAGCATATACGTGTCCTTTAGTACATCCATTCTGCGCTATTGCGAACGCATTGCGACTGTGTATGTGGTTGTCGGATTTCTCTTATCGGGAATATTTCAAGACCGAAATCATGCAGGAGCAGCAGATGATTATAGTGGCAGACGAAAAAAGGAATCACCCCGATAATAAGATACGAGTGATAGATGAAAAGTCAAATAGTCGAACCGAAATATAGCAGACGAAAAGTGGAATCATCCGTGCTTAATATAGCAGACAAATCGTCGAATCATCCCGACTTAATATAGCACAAGAAAAGTGGAATCATCCGCAGACGAATTGTCGAACCGAAATATAGCAGACGAAAAGTATCCGTGCTTAATGTAGCAGACAAATTGTTTCACTCGAAATATAGCACTTGAAAAGTGTAATCATCTGAACCTTGATAGAATTGACGACAGCCACCATCATGTACGTCTTCAACAATTCAATCTTGATCGTCAACGCTAAAGAAGCAGGGCTGTCGATCCGATTACCCATTTTTGAGACCACGATTAACCACCGGATTGTTTTTTCCTCACCGATTACCCACCGGTTCCAATTTTACTCAAACTTTACCCACAGACTCCACCTTTACCCACTTTTACCCAGCAGCTTCAACTGTACCCACGTTTACCCACCAACAACACCGAACTTTACCCACGATTACCCACCAGCTTCAACTTTACCCATCGTTCACCCACCGTTTACCCACCGTTTACCCACCGTTCACCCACAGTTTACTGCCAAATTTGAATTTTTTTACGGTTATTTCGTTGGATTTTGGTGAAAAAAAAAATACCCACAGATTACCCACCATTGCCTGGATTACCCACAGATTACCCACCGTTGCCTGGATTACCCACGAATTACCCATTTCGACCAACTATCCACCGGAGTTCAAAATACCCACGAAATGGGTAATTGCCCACGAATCAGCAGCCCCGCTAAAGAGCTGACTGTAAACCCTCGCTACAAGATGAACAAACTCATCAAAATGCCATCCAAGTACGGGACAACCGTTACTGCTGATATCGCCTTCGAGAATCATCATCCTCTTCCTATCTTTGCACATTGCACATCGTTTGACGGACGATGCAATTCAGGATATCAACGCTGGATCTTTCGATCTCATCTACTCATCTACGAGGGCCCGATCGGAAGAACGTACAAATTTGCACTCGTTCCAAACATTGCAGCCTGATTTATATTGTACGTCATGTTTGTATACTTTTCTAAATGATGTAATGCTTGATAAAAAAAAAGGCATGTTTGTAAAAGAATGAACAGATAAATATACAGGGTTATCCAAAAGTCACCTACCACCCCTGTAACTTTCTTCCTGATTGAGATAGAAGTTTGAAACTTTGGGAATGTTCCTCGGTTTGAGGTAGCAACTTTTTGGTCCCCCCAAAATTTTGGGGGGCGGGGACTAACTTTTTTTTTCAAATAGCAACCCCCCTTTTGTGATACCTCATTCGAAAGATAAAAGAAAAAAAATTGGCGCAAACCGCAGGTCAAAATGTTGATTTTTGACAAAATGGCGGCCGGTCAAAGTTCAAAATGGCGAAAATTCGGCATCTCCGTGTTTTATCCACGGATTGGTCTGAAACAAAGAATCCTGGGATTTTTCGGGACGAGAAAAACGATTCTAGTACTAGTTTTCCAGAAATGTCAGTCCTTTTCAAAAGGGCGGCGGTTAAAATGGCGGCTTAGAGCGGGAAGTGGATATTTAGGCTGTTTATCGTCGGATTTGTATGAGACTCGGTATCCGGGGGTATTTCGGCACGAGAAGAGCGAATCTTTCATTGGATTTTTGAAATTTTTGAAAACTTAAAATGGCGGCGAAAAAATGACGGAAAATCCATATCACGGCTGTTTACCGATGGATTTGCACAAAAGTCAATGCTCTGGTGGTTTTTGGCTCGAGAAAAAATAATCTTTCATTAGATTTTTGAAACACTGAATATCGTCAAATTGGTGGCGGAAAAATAATGGAAAATTCGCATCCACCATCGCCATACGCATTTTCTCCGCCATTTTAAAGTTTTTAAAAATTTCAAAAATCCCATGAAAGATTCGCTCTTCTCGTGCCGAAATACCCCCGGATACCAAGTCTCATACAAATCCGACGATAAACAGCCTAAATATCCACTTCCCGCTCTAAGCCGCCATTTTAACCGCCACCCTTTTGAAAAGGACTGACATTTCTGGAAAACTAATGCCAGAATCGTTTTTCACGTTCCGGAAAACCCCAGGATTCTTTCTTTCAGACCAATCCGCGGATAAAACACGGAGATGCCAAATTTCCGCCATTTTGAACTTTGACCGGCCGCCATTTTGTCAAAAATCAACATTTTGACCAGCGGTTTGCGCCAAAATTTTTTTTTTATCTTTCGAATGAGGTATCTCAAAAGGGGGGTTGCTATTTGAAAAAAAAGTTAGCCCCCGCCCCCCTTAAGGGGGCCGCCCCCGAAGATTTTGGGGGGACCAAAAAGTTGCTACCTCAAACCAAGGAACATTCCCAAAGTTTCAAACTTCTATATCAATTAGGAAAAAAGTTACAGGGGTGGTAGGTGACTTTTGGATAACCCTGTATACATTTTTTTAAAATATTTGCTTAAGATCAATCCAATCGCCTCACGGTTCCGTGCAGTAGTTCGTGCGAATACCTCACAGTTGTGATCGCGATCACGTGGGCTGTAGTGTTGGCCGGGAAATTCTCCGTTATTATTCCATCCGACCGATTGCATGCTATCGACTTCTGTCCCGTTCACTTTGTACTGCATACGGTTGAACATGTGCAGGGGATAATTGTTAGCCCGCTTGAATTTCGGTTTCGTAGATCTGCGGCGGCTCCAGGATTTTTCTCGAGTTTCACTTCTACAAGCATGAAGATCCTCGAGTCTTGAGGCACGGTGATCAGGCCGTGGGTATCGGGGGTGAACCGGATCGAATCGTTGTTTCCACATTTTGTTTTCACATCCGACTTTTTTGCGCGCGAAAAAGTCGGATTTGACTGTTATTAAATCAGATTTGATGTTCAAACTGAGCAAAATGCATTATTAGGGACTCTTGAGGGTCGCTGAGCTCAGAAATTACAGATACTTCCAAAAAATTCACGTTTCTAAAATTACAGCTCCGTAGCGCTATTTTAGAGGCCCACTGAGCGCCGACCGGCCGCTCAGTGGTCCTGTACGGAGCTGTAATTTTAAAAACGTGAATTTTTTGGAAGTATCTATAATTTCTGAACTCAGCATTCTTCAAGAGTCCCTAATAATGCATTTTGCTCAATTTGAACATTCAATCTGATTTAATAACAGTCAAATCCGACTTTTTTGCGCGCGAAAATCGGTCGGCGCGCGTTGAGCGGAAACTTCAATCGATCATAACTCCGGAACCGTTTGGTTCCCCAGCTTTCACGACCACTCGTTGGATGCGGAAAAAGACAAACAATTTAATAAACTGGTTTCGGTTCAAATCAAAAAATGTAAAATTTCAGTTTAATCTGTTTAAAAGAAATTGTTTTTCCTCAAAAACTGAAAAAAAGCACATAAATTAAATTAAAAATTTAATTTTGGGATTTTGACCTTTAGAATCTTAAAGTATGCAATTTTAGACGATATTTTGTCCAAACCGGGCCTCAATATCTTGTTTCGTTCGAAAGATATCGAGGGTCACAGGTTTTGACTTCCACCCCCTCTAGTGCCCCCCCCCCAAAAAAAAAATTTTTGGGGGGTCTGAAAATTTGGGAAAAGAAGCGCTCTAGTATTAGTAACTGATAGAAGAAGTTTTAATAAGTTTTAGTGGGGGGGGGGGGCGAAAAATGTCGTTTTTGCATACGGCTTCTTCGTTTTTTTTTTAAAACTTTGTTCGAAACTTGAGGACTTGAAAACGCAATGTTGAACTAATTTTGAACTTGCTAAGATAATATTGAGGAAAAGTAAAGAGAAATTGGCTCATTTTGCGAGAATATCGTATGATCTTTAAAATGACGTATTTGGGGGTCCGAAACCCCCCTTAAAATTAGTTTGAAGTAATTTCTGTGATTTTTACTAGAAGGTGCTTTCAATTTGGTAAATTATCCCGTTTTGTTTTTCTCTTTACGAAAATTTGAAGTGGAGATATGTTTTTTTGAAAATAGGTCAAATTTGACCTTTGACCTATCATAACTCGGTCAAAAATTAAGATATTGATTTGCGGTTTTCGCCAGAATCCTTAGTTTTTATGCTCTTTCTAATGATGTATTACAAGATAGGGGTTACCATTTGAAAAAAAAAGTTGGGGGCTGCCGCGCCCCTCCTGAGGGGGGGGGGGGTCACAAAATTTGACCCCCCCTAGAAGATGGTCCCTTTTAAGATACAAACATTCCTAAAGTTTCGTTTTTCTATCTCTAACCGTTAAAAAGTTACGAGGGTGGGGGGTACAGACTTTTGGGACACCCTGTATATTCCTAGTTTGTACGAGCCATTCCAAACATCGTTTCCCGCAGACGCTCGAGTTGAAATTTTTTTTGCTATCATAATTGTATCCTATTGTCGTCGTCGTTGAGCCACCGCATGAGCGTAAAATATATCGCGTAATTTCAAGGGGTGGTGCTAGATCACCGAAGCTGTCGTAGTACAATGCATTACCGCTCTCTGAAATCTGGTACGCTGTCGAATGTGTACCGGGTCTATCGCTTCGGTCCAGATTGACGATACCGCACTCGGGGATTGGGTTTCTTGGTGGCCGATTCATCGATCATGAACACACCGCTGAAATGCGGGATTCGTATTTGTTCCGTCGGAGCGATTCTCAACTCAACGTCCGTCATCGTTCGGCGCGGTAGCTCACAGATCAGTTTAAATTCTTACGGTAAGATCTCAAGTAAAGGCCGTAACCTTTACGGTACGGTCGCAAGTACAATCCTTCACCAAGGTGGATATTCTTCTTCAACGATCCGTCGATGACCGTCTTGATCATTTTCGCTACCAGTGTGATTGTTCGCGCGGCCAGACAGATACTCGTCAGGAGATTCTTGATTCCGGCACCCGTCTTCGGCAAAGCGAAGATTCGCTCCGCCATTTTCTTCTTCTTTTTCGACGCTTTGGCTCCCGTCTTTAGGATAGCCAAGATTTGCTCGATCGATCGCTCTGCCGGTTTCGTTTTCTTTGACGCTCTCTTCTTCCTCTTCTTCTTCTTAGATTTCTGTTTTTTCGCTGCCTCCGACGTGTTTAGACCCATTCCGAGTTTGGCTTTGAGTTTCATAGCGTTCGTTAAGGCGTATGCTGCCGCTCTTTCACCCAACGATGAGTCGGACTCTTTCACACGTTCCCAAGCTCTGTCCGCAAGTATGAGATCGGCTTTTTTCCTCTCGGTGGTGTCTTTGGTCTTATTGTAAGCGATGTCGTGGGACTTGCAAGGTTCGTTGAGCGGATTTATACCCGGATCTACGCTTTTCAATCGTTCTGCGAGGCGAGTGCCCGGTCCGCAGTACCTGCAAGCGCCCGGCAAGTGCAGTTCCAACAGTAGTGAATTTATCAGCGAGTATAACAGTACACGTCCTCGATTGGTTTTGCTGCAAGTTGATAATCTTCTCGGTGACATACTCTGACGAAAATGTCCATACTATTTATACGGAGAAGTAGAAAATGACTGTCCGATAAAATAGGGAACGAATACGATGCGACTCGTCAAGCAAAGAAAGTCACTGCGAGTCCCAAACCTCGACAAAGGTAAGAAGCAAAATGAAAACCGACAACGACGACGACACAGTGAACTGTTACCGGACACCATCCGTTGCATCGTTTGCAGACCGTCCAATTTCGGTAAAACAAACGTGATGGTTTGCTTGCTACAACATCCGAACGGATTGAAGTTCCGCAACGTGTACTTGTACTCCAAGACACCGTTTCAACCAAAGTACGAAGAACTTCGTCGGATATTCGACGGAATCGACGGTCTCGGATACAACGTCTATTCGGACACGGCCAAGATTGTTCCACCAAACGATGCAGCATCGGATTCCGTCTTTATTTCCGATGATGTCGCCTGTGACAAACAAAATGCAATGCGGGATTATTTCAGTATGGGAAGGCACAGCTCGGTCGACAGTTTCTACTTGTGTCAAACTTATTCTCGCATACCGAAACAATTGACTCGCGATAACGCTAACCTACTCGTAGTTTTCAAACAGGACAATACAAACTTCCGACACATCTACGACGATCACGTCAACACAGATTTCACGTTCGAAGATTTCAGACATATCTGCTCAGTGTGCTGGCACGATAAGTACGGGTTTTTAGTCATCGATAAAAATGGCAATAAGATAGATAAAACAATGTTTGTTGATAGTTTATTTGCTTCGTACGGATCACCAAAAAATAGGAACAATGATGATGATGATTATTCAAAGGAGGATGATGATGACGACGATGAATCGTTCCAAGATGCAACAGATAAAGAAAAAACGACGGGTCACACTGAAGACGACGATTCTCGCGAGACAACCACTGCCTCGAACTTACAGTTCTACTTAAACGAATTGGGAAAACATCCAAGAGAGTCCGATACCGCGTATGGTGTGCGGAGAGCAATCAACGGAAACTTTCTTGTCGGTAACCGAACCATTAGTTTCGATTCGGACGGACGACTAATCTTGGACGGTGACGATGAGGTGTTCGAACCGACTCCCGGGTTCTTGGAGCTTCTTTTTAAGAAACATCCGCGCAATTACACAGCAGATGATCGCGCTAAATTCCAACGAATAGTTTCGCTCATCAATGCGCAACGTTGGGATCATCATCCACACGGTAGACCCAAGTCGAACCGCAGTCGTAAATATTGGGATCTCATCAAACCTTTATTCGCTACATCGGCTCCCATTTCAACGAGGACGTCACCGCGTAAAAAATTGGAGAAAGGCTCCGGTATCAAAATTCATCGTGCGAAACGGGAACTCGTCTATTGGGACGATCTGAACGAGTTAGTCCAACGTCTCGTTTTACTTGTAGCTTCGAAACAAGCTGGTCACACCGATCACGATCATGAAATTCTGAGTATCATCGAAGAGCTTCGCGAAGCGGATTACATCCACTAAATATAGGTTCTGCACTTAAAATGAGTCACACCGATCGGTTTGGAAGATCGAAAGGGATTTACGTTCGCAACACGAAGCAAGGTCCCAAAGGTGACGGTTTCTTACCAGATTCGGACGGGAATTATCTCGTATTCCACAAAGGGATCCGACAACTGCAAGATCCCACAGAGGATACCGACGCTGTGAAAAAACAATGGACAGACTCGAGGTGGACGGAGGTTATGAATTCGACACAGCTTTGTTTGGAGAAAATGGAAGAATACAAAAGTACCATGCAACGATTCGAGACGAAATTATAACGACTGGAAAATAGGATCAATCAATTAGAGGTTGTGAATCGAATGAAAGGAAAATTGTGTTGCGATGAGTCACATTGACGGTTTTGGCCGATCGCAATTCCACCGCGGTCCAAAAGGTGAAATTATATCGTATCGAACAAACGGATTTGCCAAGTGCAAGATCCCGAAAGCGATGAAGATGCGGTGAACAAGAAATGGTCCGAAACCCAATGGAAGGAAGCCATGAAATTAGGTCAACACTGTCTGGAGCGTATGTACCAACTTCAGCAATCTTACAATCGTCTGACTAAAATAATAGCATCGAAGCAGCAATTGAATGGAGAGAGTGGACGACAACGTTGACGGTAATTATCATGTCGGCAGAAAAACGTGGGATCGTCGAGGAGCTACGTAAACCTGCACGACAAAACTATCCGCGTCGTAAAGCACGGATTCTCGGATTTTTCGATTTATGGCAAGCCGATCTCGTCGAGATGCAACCGTACGCCTCGGTCAACAAAGGATACAGATATCTCCTCACTGTCATCGACGCGTGCTCGAAAAAGGCTGGGCCGAACCGCTCAAATCGAAAACGGCCACGGATGTCACTTATACCATGCAACGCGTTCTCAAAGCAGCCGGAGAGTCACCGAAACATTTACAAGTCGATATGGGCTCGGAATACTACAACTCCAAATGTCAAGCATTGATGAAGCATCACAAGATCAATATGTACAGCTCGCACTCGACAACCAAAGCCTCTATTGTAGAGCGATTCAACCGAACGCTCGAAACGAAGATGTTGAAAGAATTCAGCGCGCAAGGATCGTACAAGTGGGTAGATCTATTACCGAAACTCATCCGTGAATATAACGGGAGCGTTCATCGCACTATCGGGATGAAACCGATTGATGTCAACGAAAAGGATGTACCGATGATCCTGCAAAAGCTTCGTGGGCCGCCGCTGAGTAAAATCAAAAAGAGACGCCTGGCCAGACGAAAACTGAAAGTCGGTGATCACGTACGGATCTCGAGACTCAAAGCCATGTTCGAGAAGGGATACATCCCGAATTGGAGCACGGAAATTTTCAAGATTGTCAGCGTCAATCCGACCGTTCCGATCACGTACGATCTGAAAGACGCGCACGATACGATCATCAAAGGAAAATTCCACCGCGAAGAACTCCAACCCACCAACTATAAGGATGCGTTCCTGGTGGAGAAAATTCTACGTCGCAAGAAAAACCAGGCCTTTATGAAATGGTTGGGTCTGGACGCGAGTCACAACAGTTGGATCGATAGTAAGGATTTCGTATAAATAGTATGCATTCGCTTCTCAGTATCGTAAGGAAGAAATCATAAACGATAAAATAATTCTCATCACTTTCATCGTTGTTGTTGGAGTGAATCCCACAGTGGTGAAAAACTCATCCGAAGCAAACATCACAATGTGCCCACGTTTTTTAAAGAGGTGTGTGAAAAAACGGCCAAAAATGCCTCAAGGCATTTTCGAATTTTGATCACTTGGGGGTGATACAGTAGCTTCCGAGACGCCCAAACCGGTCGCTGTTTTGCTTAGAAGCGCCGGGTTGCGACGTTGCCATTTTTTAAAGTGGAAACCTTTAAAAATTCATATCTCCGCCGCATCTCAACCGATTTCAATGAACTTTTTTTTTAAAATGTTCCTCTTAAGCAGAGCTTTCTAGTGATGTATAGTTCTTTGGGGTTTACTTGGCTTTAAGTGGCACTTCCGCGGTTTTAGCAGTTTTTGATAGACACAAAAATTTAGTTTTTATTTTGCCACGATCGTGGAATCGACGGAATCTAAACAAAAACCATTTTAAATGCAAGTTCAGATTCTCACCTTTCTAACGAGCACAATATCATTCCGGGAAAACGTTTAGTTCCCGAGATATGACCGCTCAAAGTTGGTCACATGCGGTTTTGCGCAATGTGAATGCGTGTTATCACTGAGTCATTCGCGAACTAGGGGTCCCTTACGTTCAATTTACGTTGAAATAATTACACAGAGCAGTAAGGTGTACAACACGAGCCGTATTTTCACCTTCGGCTGCCGATGTGCTACGTTGCCATTTTTTGAAGTGAAAACTCTTAAAGATGCATAACTCAGCTGCGTTTCAACCGATTTCAATGAACTTTTTTTAAAATGTTCCTGTTAAATAGAGCTATCTAATGGCAGTTAGGTTTCTGGATTTTATTTACCTTAGGGACGCACTTAGGTCGTTTATTTGGTTCTTTGCAGAGAGTTTTCATACAAAAAATAGTGTTGCTATTTTTTTCTCTTTTTTTAACATTCAAACTAGATCGGAAGATCACCATCGCTTAAAGTATAATGTAAAAATCTTGGTAAATTAGCAACACCACCTTCTCCTGTACAATGAGAGCGTCGCTTTAAATATTTGTACACGTAAGAATAGTGATTAAAAGAATCCCTTTTTTTAAAAGTTCTTTCTTTTAAATTTTGCCATTTTAAACCCTCCCACAATCCGCCGAGAAAAAAAAAATATAAATAGCAAGACTATTTTTTGTAAGAAAAATCTCTGCAAAGAACCACATAAACAACCTAAGTGCCTCCCCAAGGAAAATAAAATCCAGAAACCTAAATGCCATTAGATAGCTCTATTTAAGAGGAACATTTTAAAAAAAGTTCATTGAAATCGGTTGAAATGCGGCGGAGATATGAATTTTTAAAGGTTTCCACTTTAAAAAATGGCAACGTCGCAACCCAGCGCTTCTAAGCAAAACGGCGACCGGTTTTGGGCGTCTCGGAAGCTACTGTATCACCCCAAGTGATGAAAATTCGAAAATGCCTTGAGGCATTTTTGGCCGTTTTTTCACACACCTCTTGTAACAGTAGATTTCCAAAAATAATGTTTTGATTCATCACCGCTCCGCAACTATAAATTGAAATTCCGGAATCAGACCTTACTCTACAGTCTCCATTACTAGTCCAATCCTGGAGGAGATGGTCTCAACCATTTATTCAAGCAAGCATAAAAACTCGTATATACACAAAAGATACGCATGCGACTTAGGTAAAAGTCGAATTTTCTCGTCAACGAAAAGTCGTATCAAAATTCGGTCTGTTGGTACAGTTTTCCGATCTTCGATAGTGTAAATGATTCGCAATGATCCCGGGGCAGATCGGAGAAAGGGAATTTTCCGAAAATATTTTCCAGCGCTCCCGAATCAGACCCTACTCTCCGGTCTCCGGTACCGGACCCATCCTGGAGGAGACGGTCGATCGATGCCGAAAATATTAAAAGTCCGAAATTCCGAATTTTTTGCACAATCTGACAACAATATACCGAAAAATTATTTAATTACTTGCACCATCTGGCAACACTGGAAAATTCGATGTTGCCAAATTTCACCGATAATTAAATAATTTTATGTGCACCGTCCGGCAACACTGTTGCATAACCGCCATCTTGAAGTGGCAACATGCACCATTACATAACCCGCAGGGGCTACATACACCATTGCATAATCCGGAATATGAAGGGGCAACATACAATACCTTTTTACAGCGTTGCCATATGTACAATACCCGCCATACAACACTGTAATTTAATTCGTATTTTTCTGCACCGTCCGGCAACGCTGTTGGATATTTCACTGGCCTTAAATTCCTATTTCTACCCTACTTCCAGTTCATCCCGGGGCCACGATCACCCTTAATGTGGTGCAGGTAAATTCTTTCAAAATGACCCTTGGGGTTTCATTTCCACACTCAGTTTTATACATGAAATAAAAAACCTTTTTAATGTAAAATATTTCATGCAAATTAAAAAGAATAAGGAAAGAAAAAATGAATAGAAGTGAGTAATGCATAAAATTTTGGACATTTTAGGACATGGATAATTTTTTTCCGATTTAAAAAAGCTCGTCTATGAACATTCATGCACTCACGTACTTTATGTCAAGAATTTCATTAAATTATTATATACTGTTTCATATCTTTATCTGCCTCAGTCACACACTCTGGGCAATTCTGCGCTTGTTCTTGCAAAAAAATTAAGAGTGCTTACTTAAACCGGAATTCACTGACTGCTTCACCATTTAAATTGAGTGAAACTTCAAGCTGCAGGCGTTAAAGAGTGGAGTCATTTCGGGGTCCCAAACAGTACCAGTCCAAAGTCCAAAGATTTGAGGATCAGGAATATAGATTTCAATAATATCACTAAAGTCGAAGTCCAAATATTGGTTACAACGTGCAGTTCTCTTTTTCAGAGGACCTTATCATCATTAATATAAGTAAACTTCGAAGGATTCAGACTTTCAGCGATTCTACCTTTTTCTATTTCACTCGAGAGGTTGCCAGATTGTGCGATAAATGTGAATATTTTACATGGATTTGAATTGGGAAAAGTGCTAAAAAAGCAACTTATCTGGCAACAATAGAGTCCGGGAGGGAAGAGAGGCTGCCTTCCTGGGAAAATCCACGATTTAGCCGGAAATGTCATTAAAACAATTGATTCCGTTTGAAGCAGCAATTGTATACTAAGGGAAAGCTATTTTAAAATTATAATTGTAAATGGACACAGATGCTACAGAAAGGGAAAAAGGAAAGGGAAAGGTAATGAAATGAGGATATGATTATACTAATATGCAATCAGAGAGAATAAAACAAAAACATCAGAGAAATTTATATGCGATGAAAGTATAAAAAAAAAAAAAACACGAGTGGGCTCATTGCGATTCGGAACTCGAACTATACTATCGTTGAGCAGTTTTCAGACCCCTACGCCACCGATAATCTTCTTAAGAGGTAAAGATGAACTTTTGCCACTTCAGCAAGTCAAATCGTGGAAGAAGATCCATGGATTGTCTTTTCCCGTCACCCGATGGGATGACGTCCCAGTCAAATGCGTTTTTGAAGAAATGATCGATCCCCATCATCGCTTCATCTCCACACATCTATTCATGTGCAAATGATGACACGCTCCGGCAACAAGGTTCTGTGACGAAATCATTTTTGCCTCCAGAGTCTCCAAAATGTATACATCTTAGTGATCAAATGTTCAATCACTGAGTAAAATTGCTCGCGGAGCGAGGCGAATGTTTCTCGCGTAGCGAGTGATCGGGGGTCCAGGGGGCGCAGCCCCTTGGCTGGCCGTGACGGACGCGCAAAGCGCGTCCAGAACGGCTAGTAGTCTCATAAACTCGGGATTGATTATTCAAAAAAGCCTCTTACCCAATCCATCATAATTATTTTCCAGCACATCAAAAAGAGACTGCGCCAAGGGAAAGAATTCAACATATGTGGCTATTCATTTGGAGGAATGGTAGCACTGGAAGTCGCTCGTATTCTAGAGAGCGAGAACATAAGTGGGAAGATTTGGCTAGTTGACTCATCGCCACAATTTTTAAAAACAATGTCGACGTTGGCGCTAAGTGATGGTGAGAAATCAAAAGAAGATGAGCTGCAAGTTAAAGTCATAATGAGGATTGTTGATTTAGTCTGGCCACAAGACACAACAGAGGTAATACTTTAGAAAATTTGTAAAATAGCTGCTAAAGTATAGTTAGGTCTAGTGTAAATATTTATTTACAATATTAAGTACGAAACGCTGTCTGTCTCCTAACTATTAACGAAGGTTCATTGAGCAATTCACGAAGCAAAGTACCTAAATTCTCTCAGATTAGATTTTGAAATCAGATAATTATTCGCAGCAGGTACCTCCGTACCTATCCTTATTTTAAAATTGAATGTCAAAAGAAAATAAATAAAATTGGCAGCAGTGTCATTTTTATTATCAAGTGTCATTTACCCAATTGCACAGCGTGCAATAAGTAGCAATTCTAGTCAAAATATTGCAATTCAACTGAGTGTTGTGTATGCTGTCTAGGTCCTATTTGAAGGGGCCCCATTTATTGAAACTTTTTGCAAATAAATTGAAATAAAGTTGCAGGTTTTCATTGCACTGACTATTGCCTATCTTTCTGACGCATGGAGCTCATTTTGTTGATAATTATGCAATTTAATGGTAAAAAAATTACAATTGTACTGAAATTAAAGTGCAATTTAATTTCCATATTTTCGTTGCACTGTGCTACCTGGGTAGGAGTAGGTAATGTAAGTCTTTGACACTTTGCTTTACAATATTAATCATCGACATATTCTTTAGACTATGTCTCTAACGAGATATCAAGATAAAATAGACATTTTCCGAGATTAAAGGTGTAAACTTTGCAAGGGTGTGTCACCCAAAATCATTGTATCCTTATATCAATTCAACTTTGCATCCAGTTCCACAAATTGTTAATTGCATGCCTCAAAGTATAGTTAGATATTTACTGAAATCGGGTTTGAGAGAGTCAACTTGAAAATATGAGTATTTTTAAATTTCAAGAAGGTAAACTTTGCAACATCGCACCGCCATAAAAAATCTTCAGCATATGTCGAAAATTTTACTGGAGATTTGCTTTGTCATAATGCTTCATTTTTGCTTTGTGAAAGTATTGCATAGTCTACTTTGAAGATGGTTTTTGGAAGCGAAATCATTTAAAAATATTAAGATTTCTAAAAGGAACTGAATTAGGTATCAAAACTTTGCAACACAGAGCCTCCGAAACCAGATGTATACTCAAGCAAAAAATTTTACTGGAGGCTTGTCCTATTATTAGGTTTCATTTAGGCCACATACAAGTGAAATCCCAGGGCCACCATAGAAAAGGGGCCATAAAAGGCCCTTTTTCTCGGAGGCTCTTTGTTCTTATAAATTATAGGAAAATGCAACAACCTAAAGAGAATTTTGTTTTTCTTTTAGTTGGTGCAAACATTGTATAGTGTTCCAGACCTAAACTCTCGAATTGAGTATGTGGTGTCAGCCTCACCTGAAGACATTAAACACAGTAAGAGATATCAAAAACTCCTCATGGTTGCTGGCATCACACGTATTAAATCAGTTCTAAATTATGAAATTCCCTCCAGTAAATTTATCAACTCACCTGTCGTACTCATTAGACCGTCAGAACAATCAATGCCTTTCGCAGAGGACTATGGCCTTTCTCAGGTAAGTTTCCCACGAGACCCGTAATCACTCAAAAGACTTACTAATAAATGCTCAGAGATTATTTTAGATACTCGCGTATTAATTGCATACTTAAAGATCAATGTTGAATTAATCATCTAATAGTTTCAATTATTGTTATAAAAGAAATTAAAATTAAAGGAATTCCCTTGAGAGCGAAATATACCTATGAATGACACGTTACTAAATTTCAATTAGCTTAGAAACGTCATGGAGAGTCAAATACAAAACCTTAATCTAATAAACAACTATCATCTTAAGTTCAACTGAAGAACTGCTGTTTGGCCATAAAAAATTATCTTTGAAAAGACTGATGAGATTTAGATCGGCACAATCCGAGGCACCTGTTTGTAAATACGAACGTGAGTTTGTTTCTGGAACGCCGGCCGAAATAAAGCTATATTATTATTATTACAACAAATCTAAGTAATTCAGGCACGGACTGGCCAGGGTAGCAAGGAGATGGTCACCCCCGAAAATATGACCAAAATAGCTCCATAGACGCTACAACCAGCTTTTGTTGGGAGATTTCTGAGAGTCCAGCAGTGTCTTGCTTGAACTTTTAAGGAGGCTCCACAGTTGGCATCTTTTTGAACTTTTGACTCACCCACCCAGGTAGTTATTTTCAATCAAGTAATACAATTCTTGACTTATAACAATATTTTATTTTACTCTTTTTCAGTTCTGCGTTAAACCAGTAGACGTTTTCTTTGTGGATGGCAATCACTTAACAATTCTTGAAAACAAGAAAACGGCTGACATTATAATGAAACTAGTTGAAAAAGATGATCAAGACTTCAAGCAGGCCATTATGTCGCAAAGCAACCTTGCCAGTCTTCAAGAGGAACAACGGCGTGTCTGATCAGATAACTGCCAATAGCGTATACTCCGTCTAGCAAGTTAAGGTGCTTGGTATATCGGAATAAAAGACACTGTGTAGTAGTAGCGCAGCCGCTCTCACCCTCGTCACGTATCAACATGGCCAATTTTTCCCCTTCGCAGAGTGGATAGTATTGATCGCCGATTAAAAATCTGTATCTCAAGATTTTTGGATCATCGCCAATATAAGAACTCATGTTAATACCCTGCCTCTGATGAAAGCTTAAAGCACCTGAAAGAGATTGAGTCAATCTTCAACTAATTTGTTCCCAATATAGGTATAGTCTATAGCACGTCACTGCAGCACCGCGATCCATTGTGCGGCGAAAACCTGATTCGGCGTATTGACAGAAGACGGTAGCGGCTCGCCGCCACCACATCGTACCTTTAATTCCAATTTGCCAAATGCCATTACTCGCTGGACACAGTATAGTTACGCTACTGACGAGGAGTTTGCCTCTGATGTTCGTTTCCTATTTTTAATGACATTTCGGGGATTAGTAGTCCTTGGAGAATTATTCTGCAAAGTGAAATTCCGTTTTCTTCAACGAATTAAAGAAAATTCACCGGTTCCTCAAGGACTTCTAATACCCAAATTTCCCATTCGGGGAGTAGACATCGAAAGCGGGTTTTCTAATAAATTCACAAAAAATCTTTTGTAAGCTAACTAGTCAATACAACTTTTCCTGCAAGTCTGGTCTTATTTCTTTGTCTTTGAACAAATTTGTAAGTTCTGCAAAAATCAAAGTAAACCGTGAAGATGTAGTGTAGAGTGGAAGTTGTTCAGCAGCGATGGCACGATGGTGCGAGAATCAAACTGAGCGTTATGAGCGTCATGTTCATGACAACGTTTCGATGCCGTTTCGGATTTTACGGGATGCTCAGCTGGGATTGATGACGTCCACAAAGACCCACATTGATGCAGATCGCTCTGCGTGACCCCAGCTTAGTATTCCAATGCATCTGCCTGAGCACCTGAGCTGAACACTTTTTCCTCAGTCTTGCTTTGAAACTCCAGGGTGGTTTTACCGAAGTCTACATGAAAAATTCACAATACCTCCAAATCTGAAGGTGGGAAACAACAGTGGAGCATTTCAGGATAACATATCCAATGTCAACATAAACAATGTCAGCACCTACTATACCTACCCTAAATTTCAGCCCATTTTTAATAATGCTTCAAAATGCCTGAACCCGATAATAGACGGAAAAATTTCCGCCAGAGGAAGGTGAAGATCAAGCAGATCGGAATACATTTTACGATCTGATTGATCCCCCTTGGATAATGCCATCGCAATGGTAGAGAGGGGCAAAGAGCAGAGAAATACAAAGATTGAGCGAAGTACAACAAGGTTAGTCTAAGTCGGACCATTCTTCCGGCAGTTGAGTGAGATGGAGAGTTAGACTTTAGTCTCTTTACCTGCTAACGAACTTGAACCTTACAGCAATTTTAAAAATGTAAAGATAGAAATTAAAATAAAAAATTGGAAAGTAGAGATGTCGATAGAAATTTTAAAAAATATTAATTTCAAATCATAAAAACAGAAACTTCAATATTGTAAAAAACATTTACCTGAAAATTTCTGAAACTTAAAAAATAGAAATTTTGGAAAATTCTTAAAAAAATTTATTGATTATTTAAAAAATAAATTTTCTGGAAAATGTAAAAAGTAAATTTTCTTGAAAATTTAAAAAAATACATTTCCTTGAAACTTAAAAAAATACATTTCCTAGAAAATGTAAAAATACATTGGTTCCTTTTCATAAAAATTTAAAAAAATACATTTTCCTCAAAAATTAAAAAAACACATTTTTGTGTAAATGAAAACTGACTTTTTTGAAAATTAAAAATTGAATATTTTTAAAATTGTATGACTTACGTTTTTGTGAAAAGGGGTTTATGTAAAACTGGCAAAAATGAATAAAATTATACGTGTAATTTTTTTCTACGTCGCCAAAGGACCCCGCACACTCCTCATGGGAAAGTGCACCACGATCGATTTTTAATTTTTTTATTGCATTCAATTCATCGCACGTTGCTGATCAAGAGTAACCATTGCGCCACCTTTCTACGATGCACTGTTTTCGCACAATACGTCCGGAACACTTCAATTATTCGGCGATAAAGAGTCAGAAAGATTCTTCATTTCAACACTCGAGTGAACGGTCGGCTGTGTATCAACAAAGAAACCAGGGCCAACTCCAGCATCGAGTGGCAGTTTTATCTTGGATTCTGTCCGCCTCTTTGCTTGACCGTCCAAATCAGATTCGTGAGGAGCATAAGAATAGGAAAGTCGGAGAAAAACAGTGAACGTCAAACGGACGAGAGCAGGAGGGAGATAGGCCCAGAGCAAGTGGAATAGATAAGAAGACTGACACTCGCTACGTTTTTCCTTATGAACATCAGACCTGTTCCGAATGCCTTGTCCTTTTTGACTCTTTATCGCCGAATAGAGGAGGCGTTCCGGGCGCACTGTGTGAAAACGGTGCAAAGTAGAAAGTTGAAGCAATGATCACTTTTGATCAGCACCTTGAGATAAATTGAATGCAGTAAAATAGTTAAAAATCGATCGTGGTGCACTCTGCCATACGGAATGTCCTTTTCAAGAAAATCTTCTCGAGGGGCCAAACATAGCACAAATTTTAGAAATTGCCACGCCTAAGGTTCAAGAAAGTGGCCCAAGTGGCAGTGATCGCAATAATCAGCGATTTTATCGGTTGGTTATCGCAATTATATCGGTGGCAATATATCGGGATATTATCGCATTAAAAAATGCGATATATGGCGATTAAATCGCTACTCATCGCAATTTTTGGTTCGATAGAAATCATGATCAATTTTCGTCGATAAAATTGAAATGAAATCGCCATTTATCGCGGTTTTCATTTCGAAATAATCGCGATAAATTTTCGGGCGATAAAAGCGCAATTTATTTACCGCGAAAAGGTCGAGGATAATCGCTCAGATGTTGATGATTCTGGCGATTTTATCGCCGATAAAATCTCAATATTTAGCGATTTTTCTGTTGACAAATGCTACTTGGGAGGGAGGGGGCACAACATTCAAATTGAAGCACGTAACAGCTCTGACTCATCCATACAACAGATCAAAAAAGTATAGTTAGCCCTGGATCCCCACAATGTGAAAATTGACCGGAATGTCACGTTTTGCGACCTTCTTTATTTTTACCTAGGGTCGTGGCTCTTTTGAATATTTTTGATCTTCAGTCACACATCTTAACGGATCCGGTCCGATTTATTTAACGGGAGAATTGACGTTTCCAACTTGTTTTAAATAAAAAAAAATTCTTGAAACTATAAAAACCAAACATTTTCCGAAGCCATATGCATCCATCTATATGAGAATACCTATTATCTACTTCACGCACTTTCAGGTTTTGTTTGATGTGAAAAGAGTTGGTCAGAAAACCGTGTTTAGTTGTAATTCTGGTGACACTTTTCACTTTGCATTACTTTTCATGGTTTTAACTTTTAGACATCAGGATTACCGCATATCTCTCTGAGATTGGTACCTAGTTTTATAATAGGAAATGCAAGATGTATCCGTTGGTTTGTACCAGATGAAGAGTTTCGGGTAATGGAACGTAAATTTCCAAAATTTTTTTATACACGAATACATTTTTTTTCTTCTCAAACATCATTAACATGAATTCTTGTTAGATACACTCTGTTCGAACGACTTCTTTGTCCGTAACGAGTCCTCCAGAGCAATTTTCCACCTGGTACGATGGTTATTATTTCTTTATTTCTATTTTTAAAATTTGAGGTGGGATAATGGCGGCTTCTCAAGAGCCAGCGAGATAGGCGATCTTTTACACCAACGAACAGAAAACTGATGGCGAAAAATAACCAATCGGAACCTCCCAAAAAAAAGAATTTGCCTAAATTCGTTTTTTGGTGGTTCTGCGCAGATTTACCAGTCAGACACGACATCTCAAGGCGAAAAAAAACTCGCGGAAAGCGAATTTTAGAATTCTACACAACTTGACGTAGAGACACGATTGGCTAAAAAACACAACGATTTTTGATAAATCCAAAAATTAATCAAAGATCGAAGAGTGGGCGATTCGCTCAAGGTCGCAGAGACATAGGGAATCACATAGCAGTAGCAACGGAACGATTGTAAATTCATGGGGAGCTCCGTTCCCATGACAACATGGGGAACTCCGTTCCCATGACAAAAGGACCCCGGTTACATAAAACGTCACCACATGTTACATTTCTAACTTCTCCCTTGGAAAAAAATTGGCTTGAGACCTGCTAGGAGTCTGACGAATTTTCCCCAGTTTCCTGCCGTCTCATAGAAAAAGAAACAAAAAGAAATTTGTGGATAAACAAAAATTGACGATAGGACGACAAGGTTACATGAATTCTCCCGTTGCATAAAATCGGTCCATAGACGTATAGAACACACTTTTTTTTTTTTTTTACAATACTACATCTTTTTTGTGCATCTGCAACTGCACTGTACAGGGTTATCCAAAAGTCACCTACCACCCCTGTAACTTTTTTCCTGATTCAGATAGAAGTTTGAAACTTTGGCAATCTTCCTCGGTCTAAATAGCAAATTTTTGGTCCTCCAAAAATTTTGGGGAGGGGGCTAACTTTTTTTTTCAAATAGCAACCCCCCCCCCTTTGTGTTACCTCATTCGGAAGATAATAAAAAAATAAAATTTTTGGCGCAAACCGCAGGTCAAAATGTTAATTTTTGACAAGATGGCGGCCGGTTAAAGTTCAAAATGGCGGAAATTTGGCATCCTGGTTTTTTTTCGGCGGATTGGTCTGAAACTCGGAATCCTAAGGTTTTCGGGACGAGAAAAATGACTCTGGCATTAGATTTCCAGAAAAGTCAGTCTTTTTCAAAATGGCGGTGGTTAAAATGGCGGGTTAGAGCGGGAAAAGGATATTTAGGCTGCTTATCGTTATATTACAAATACGATATAATTTATAATAGATTTACAAATATCATACAATGAGACTTGGTATCCGGGGGATTTTCGGCACGAGAAGAACGAATCTTTCATTGGATTTTTGAAATTTCGAAAAACTTTAAAATGGCGGGGGGAAAATGACGGAAAATCCATATCACGACTGTTTACCAATAGATTTGCACGAAAGGCGATACTCTGGTTGTTTTTGGCTCGAAAAAATGATTCTTTCATTAGATTTTTGAAATACGGCGGAAAAATCGGTGTTATGGCCGGTGATATGGATTTCCCGTCATTTTTTCCCCGCCATTTTAAAGTTTTTCGAAATTTCAAAAATCCGATCAAAGATTCGTTCTTCTCGTGCCGAAAGACCCCCGGATACCTGGTCTCATACAAATCTAACGATAAGCAGCCTAAATATCCATTTCCCGCTCTAAGCCGCCATTGTAACCGCCGCCTATCGATTATTTAGTAATTCAACAATGTAATGAAAGATTCTTTTTTATCCAGCCAAAACCACCAAGATATCGAATTTCGTGCGAGTCCATCGGTAAACAGCCGTAAAACTAATTTCCCGCCATTTTCCCGCCGCCATTTTGAAAATTGTCGGAATTTCAGATAGCCAATGAAAGATTCGTTCTTCTTGTGCCGAAATACCCCCGGATACCAAGTTTCATGCAAGTCCAACGAAAAGCAGCCTAAATATCCACTTCCCGCGCTAGGCCGCCATTTTGGAAAGGACCGACTTTTCTGGAAAACCAATGCCAGAATGGTTTTCTCGTCTCGAAATACCCTAAGATACCGAGTTTAACGCCAATCTGTCAATAAATAACGGAGATGTCAGATTTCCGCCATTTTGAACTTTGACCGGCCACCATTTTGTCAAAAATCAACATTTTGACCTGCGGTTTGCGCCAAAAATTTTCTTTTTTTATTATCTTTCGAATGAGGTAACACAAAGGGGGGGGGGGGTTGCTATTTGAAAAAAAAAAAGTTAGCCCCGCCTCCCTTAGGGGGGGCTGCCCCCCAAAATTTTGGGGGGACCAAAAAGTTGCTACTTCAGACCGAGGAACATTGCCAAAGTTTCAAACTTCTATCTCAATTTGGAAAAAAGTTGCAGGGGTGGTCAGTGACTTTTGGATAACCCTGTGTACGGACGGCTTTATGCAATAAGCAACTAGGGTCAAATTTTCGATTTTTTTTCGTGATGAATTCCGTATCAGGAGGGTATTTACTTACTATTGAGAAAAAGAAAATCCTCAAAAACCATGTTTATCCCACTTCAGCGACCCCGCAAAAATTAGCCGTCGCAGGATCACGCGAGGTTTATTTTGCAATCGGGACCTATACTAAGGTTCCCTATTCCGTAATGCGAAACTCGGATTTCCCATTTTGCAATTCGGAACTATAAGCTGCAGGACGGCAGTATCCTATCTCGGCTCCTATTCGATCGATCTTGCTGATTTTTGGTACCGGGCGGTATTTTTGGACGGGAAACTCGAATTTTCTGTTCAAATTTTGAAAATTCAAGATGTCGGATGTGGCCTAAAATGCTATATTGGCTCCTGTTCGATCGATCATGCTGATTTTTGGTTTCATGGGGTATTTTTGGACGGGAAACACGACTTTCTGGTCAAATTTTGAAAATTCGAAAATCCAAGATTAGGTATGAGGCCTAAAATGCAATCTCAGCTCCTGTTCAATCGATCATGTTGAATTTTGGTATCAGGGTATTTTTGGGCGGGAAGCTTGAATTTCTGATCAAATTTTAAAAATTTGAAAATCCAAGATGGCGGATGTGGCTTAAAATGCTATCTCAGGTTGCTCGATCTATAATGGTGAATCATGGTTGTATAGGGGGTATTTTAGGACGGGAAACTCGAATTCCCAGCCGAGTTTCGAAAATTGAAATTTTTTCAAATTTTGACGATAAGCTTGTTCAGTAAGTTTTGATTTTTGCATTTTTTTTAAGTATTTACTACGCATAAGCCACAATAATTTTCTTCGATATTTTTCGCATTTCAATCCACGAAAAACAAGTTTGAGGTCACGTCTTCTGAGCTCCCATTTAAACGCGTGTTTCCGAGGAATGGAAGATCCCCCAGGGGATACTTACTCAAGTAAGGTCATTTTCGGCCACATCCACCATCTTGGATTTTCGAATTTTCAAAATTTGATCAGAAATTCAAGTTTCCTGTCCAAAAATACCGCCTCCTACTAAAA
Organism: Bemisia tabaci; assembly: GCF_918797505.1. Classification (NCBI taxonomy): domain Eukaryota; kingdom Metazoa; phylum Arthropoda; class Insecta; order Hemiptera; family Aleyrodidae; genus Bemisia; species Bemisia tabaci. Next base: position 76,732,518 of record NC_092794.1, read on the forward strand.
ATCAGCAAGATCGATCGAACAGGAGCCGAGACAGCATTTTAGGCCACATCCGCCATCTTGGAGTCTGTAATTTCCAAGATTTGACCACTAATTCGAGTTTCCCGTCCAAAAATACCGCCTCCTACTAAAAATCAGCAAGATCGATCGAACAGGAGCCGAGATAGCATTTTAGGCCAGATCCACCATCTTGGATTTTCAAATTTCCAAAATTTGATCAGAAATTCGAGTTTCTCGTCCAAAAATACCCCCTATTACCAAAAATCAACATGATCGATTGAAAAGGAGCCAAGATAGCATTTTAGGCCACAAACCTAATCTTGGATTTTCGAATTTTCAAAATTTCACGATTCACGGGTTTGTTGACCGATTAACGGGTTTATCGTTCAATTCACGGATTTTTCGAACGAATACGGGGTTGTCAATCGATTCACGGATTTGACGGTCGATTCGCAGGTTTTTGATCGATTCACGGTCGTCAATCGAATCAGTGCCGATCAAATCACGTCCATCGGTTCACGTTCCAACTTTTCGATTGAATCATGTCGGATTCGTTTTTCAATAATTTGTCGAACGAGTCGGTGTCGATCGATTCAAGCTTTCATTTTTTGATCGATTCATGTCAATGTCAATCGAATCTATAAACCCTCCCGTCCAAATTGCGTGTAAATATTTGCCACCATTCTCGAAATATTAGCAAGTCTGTAGGTTTCCATATTTTTGGCACACCCTGTTTTTGGTAGAATATCTTTCCGCAAGGACAATGCACCTTCTCCCTTCCTCGTATGATGGGAGGAAGGGGTGTTTTCTCTGTTCGGGTTAACCCTCCAGTGTGCAATAGTGACACTCCCCCGATGACAATCCTCCCCTGGGGGGAAATGTGACAATCCCCTATGCAGTTAGTGCGAAAACAATCTATATAGTTCCTAATTGCAGGTTCCGAGGCTCAGTCATTTTAGGGGGCTGTTAGAGCTCCGAACTTTCCTGAAGTGTAAAATCTTCATCAGCAACGGTAAAAAAATTAGAGGGGGGAGGGGCCAATTTTCTAGCACCTATTGACTCTTCAGCGCTACTTACAAATGGATAGCATTTTGCATTTCAAAACTATAGGCATTATGGTGGGTTTTCAGGAGAGCAACTTTTGCAAAAACCATGAGCGTTTTTCCTCAAAACGATCGATGTTGCAGTTTGATGGTTCATTTTATAGCTAGGTACTACCTATGGAGTTTCTTTAACAAACTTTGACATATTCTTCAAAAACATCACACTGTTGCTAAAAATTACAAAAAAAGGCTACAGTTCCGTATTGCAAAATGAAGAATCCGAGGAAGCTCATTCGATCGGCACTGATTCGATTGACGACCGTGAATCGATCAAAAACCTGCGAATCGATCGACGAATCCGTGAATCGATCGAAAATTCCATGAGTCATTCGAAAAATCCGTGAATTGATCGATAAGCCCGTGAATCGGTCGACAAACCCGTGAATCGTGAACTTTTGAAAATTTAAAAATCCAAGATTGGGGATGTGGTCTATAATGCTATCTCGGCTCCTGTTCGATCGATCTTGCTGATTTTTCGTACCCGGGGAGTATTCTTGGACGGGAAACTCGAATTTTTGGTCAACTTTCGAAAATTCGAGAATCCAACGAATAGATGTAGCCTAAAATGCTATCCTGTCTCGTGCTCGATCTAACGTGGTGAATCGCGGTACCAGGGAGTATCTTGGGACGGGAAACTCGAATTTTTGGTCAAATTTACAAAATTCGAAAATCCAAGATGGTGGATGTGGCCGAAAATGACCTTACTCAGGGGATCTTTCATTCCTCGGAGACAAGCGTTTAAAGGGGAGCTCAGAAGTCGCGACCTCAAACTTGTTTTTCGTGGATTGAAATTCGAAAAATATCGGAGAAAATTCTTGTGGCTTATGCGTAGTAAATACATAAAAAAAAATGCACAAATCAAAAATTACTGAACAAGGGCATCGTCAAAATTTGAAAAAATTTCAAATTTTCGAAATTCAGCTAGGAATTTGGGTTTCCCGTCCAAAAATACTCCATGGTACCAAAAATCAGCAAGATCGATCGAACAGGAGCCGGGATAGCATTTTAGGCCACATCCACTATGTTGGATTCTCGAATTTTCGAAATTTGACCAAAAATTCGAGTTTCCCGTTCAAAAGTACCCCAAATACCAAAAATCAGCAAGATTGATCGAACAGAAGCTAAGATAACATTTTAGGACACATTCGCCATCTTGCATTTTCGAAAAGGTAAAATTGCTCCCTTTTTTCCCGGTTAATATAAAAAAATCCCGTTATATCCCTGTCAATCCTGCTGTAAATTGAACGATTCATCGACGACCGATGAGCAAAGAGCGATATCCTTCCTTTCATCCCGGTTAATGAATGAATGTACAACCCGTTTTATCCCTGTCAATCCTGTTTAGGTAAAATTCCTCCCTTTTATCCACGTTAATATCAATTAATCCCATTTTATCCCTGTCAATTCGGGATCATGGTTCAACAGACTAGTATAACCGAAGTGGTGAACAAAACAAGGCTCACATGAAAGCCTATGGAAAGTCAACCTTCCATGAAAAGTTTCAACTTGAAGTGACCGCTCGCTCAGGTCTTGCAGCGTTGCCAATATTCCATTTGCATGCGCTAAGATCGAGGAATTCTGGATCATCATGGTTCAACAGACTAGCACACCTGAATTGGTAAACGAAACAAGGCTCAAATGAAAGCTCATGGTAAGTCAAACTTAAAATTGGCAACGCTGCAGAGCCTAAACGAGGGGTCACTTCAAGATTAAAAATGTGCATGGAAGTTTGGCTTACCATAAGCTTTTATTTGAGCCTTGTTTCGTTGACCAATTCGGGTCTACTAGAACGAAGAAAGACATCGAAGTCCGGTTTGGACGAAAAATCGTCTAAAATTACATTCTTTAAGATTCTTAAGGTCAAAATCCCGAAATCACATTTTCAAGTTAACTTTTGTGCTTTTCTTCAATTTTTTATTTGGATCAAAACCAGTTTTTTAAATTGTTCGTCTTTTTCTGCATCCAACGAGCGGTACCTACATTAGGCTGGGGAGTCAAAGGTTTCGAGAGTTATAGACGATTGAAGTTTCCGCTATACGCGCGCCATACTTCGGTTCCAAAGCCGGTTTTGGGTGTTATTCATCAGATTGAATGTTAAAACCGTGCAAAATAAAGAGCTTGATGCAAAAACGGCTTTTTTCGCCCCCCTCTGGAAGTTCTTCAGACTTTGTCTATTGATTATTCATACTTGAGCGCTTCTTTTCCCAAATTTTCAGACCCCCAAAAAATTTTGGGGGGGAGCTAGGGGGGTGGAAGTCAAAACCTGTGAACCTCGATATCTCTTGAACAAAGAAAGATATTGAGGTCCGGTTTGGACGAAAAATCGTCTAAAATTGCATACTTTAAGATTCTAAAGGTCGAAATCCCGATATCACATTTTTAAGTTAACATATGTGCTTTTTTCCAGTTTTTAGGTCAAGAAAATTTCTTTTAAACGAAAAATTTACAAAGATCTCAATTTTTTATTTGAACCAAAACCAGTTTTTTAAATTGTTCGTCTTTTTCCGCATCCAACGAGTGGTCGTATAAGCTGGGGAACCGAACGGTTCCGGAGTTATGATCGATTGAAGTTTCCGCTCAACGCGCGCCGACCGACTTTCGCGCGCAAAAAAGTCGGATTTGACTGTTATTAGATCAGATTGAATGTTCAAACTGAGCAAAATGCTTTATTAGGGACTCTTGAGGGTCGCTGAGTTCAGAAATTACCGATACTTCCAAAAAATTCACGTTTTTAAAATTACAGCTCCGCAGCGCTATTTTAGAGGCCCACTCAGCGCCGACCGGCCGCTCAGTGGTCCTGTCCGAAGCTGCAATTTTAAAAACGTGAATTTTTTGGAAGTATCGGTAATTTCTGAACTCAGCTACCCTCAAGAGTCCCTAATAAAGCATTTTGCTCAGTTTGAACATTCAATCTGATCTAATAACAGTCAAATCCGACTTTTTTGCGCGCGAAAATCGGTCGGCGCGCGTTGAGCGGAAACTTCAATCGATCATAACTCCGGAACCGTTTGGTTCCCCAGCTTATACGACCACTCGTTGGATGCGGAAAAAGACGAACAATTTAAAAAACTGGTTTTGGTTCAAATAAAAAATTGAGATCTTTGTAAATTTTTCGTTTAAAAGAAATTTTCTTGACCTAAAAACTGGAAAAAAGCACATATGTTAACTTAAAAATGTGATATCGGGATTTCGACCTTTAGAATCTTAAAGTATGCAATTTTAGACGATTTTTCGTCCAAACCGGACCTCAATATCTTTCTTTGTTCAAGAGATATCGAGGTTCACAGGTTTTGACTTCCACCCCCCCTAGCTCCCCCCCAAAATTTTTTGGGGGTCTGAAAATTTGGGAAAAGAAGCGCTCAAGTATGAGTAATCAATAGACAAAGTCTGAAGAACTTCCAGAGGGGGGCGAAAAAAGCCGTTTTTGCATCAAGCTCTTTATGGGAATTTTTGAGGGTAGCTTCGTTTGGAAATCACAGGTAATTCAAAAAAATTCATTTTCTTAAAATTACAGCTTCAGAGCACTACTTTAGCGAGGCGGATAAAGAATGGTGGTCGCACTTCGTACCCTCCGGACGTCACGCGGTCATACGCGGTATCGGGTACATGGGCCGGCTCCGCCGGCTCAACCTGGGGCAGCACGCTGCACGGCAAAACCCGTACCCCCCTGACATCACAACGCTTCAAGATGGCAGCCAAAATCGAAATGCGACCACGATTCTTTATCCGCCTTGCTATTTTAGAGGCCAACCGTCAGCACTCGGTGAGCCGTTTGATTAAAGTGAGACCAATTTTTTTTAGAAAATGAATTTTTTGGAAGTATCTGTAATTCCTGAACTCAGCGACTTATTTTGCACGGTTTAAACATTCAATCTGATTTGGTGACACCCAAATGCGGCTTTGGAACCATAGTATGGAGCGCGAAAATCAGTCAGCGTGCGTAAAGCGGAAACTATAGTCGCCTGTAACTCTCGAACACTTTGTCCCTCTGGTTCCCCAGCTTACACGCTGGACGCAAAAAACGAACAGTACAAAAACTGGTTTGGTTCAGATTAAAAATTGAGATCTTTGTATATTTCTAAGTTAAAATATTTTTTTTCGACTCAAAAACTGAGAAAGCACAAGTTAACTTGAAAATATGATTTCGGGATTGAGACCTTTAAAATCTTAAATAATGTAATTTTAGACGATTTCTCGTGCAAACCGGACCTCGATATCTTTCCTCGTAAGGGAGATATCAAGGCTCAAACGTTTTGACTCTCCCCCCCCCCCCCCCCCTTAAAATTTTTTAAGAGTCTGAAAATTTGGGAAAAGAAGCGCTCAAGTAGGTATTAGTGTTCGAAAGACGAAGTTTAAAGAAATTTAGACGGGGGTTGGGGGCGCGGAAATCGTCGTTTTTGAATCAAGCTCTTTCACGAGGAAGACGAATAACACAGCGGGAAGTCTAGAAACCAGCTCCTTAACAAGAAATGAGTATTAACAATCAATATTAGTCCAATGGCGAAAGTCCATACAGAGTGTTTGAAAAGTCGCCCCCCCCTGACTTTTGACCTAATTGAGGTAGAGATTTGAAAAGGGGTACGTGCAAAATGGGTCATTTCACGCTCATGTCGGATACCATTGAAACTTGCCCTATTCATTCATTTAACAATGCTCCATGTTTTCCCAAAGTTTCAAGTCCCCAAAAAAATTTTGGGGGAAGTGGCGCAGGGTTAATGTTGAAAATCCGCTAAATTGTCGCGAATGTTTTACTCGAAAACCACTAAATATTTCGGAACGCGGTTTAAACAAGCGTTTTCAGCGTGAAAAGAGCTTTCAGAAAATGTATAATATCATAGGGTTTTGTCGACTTAAACTCGAGTTATCGCCTCCGAAGCGCCGGAACGCTATAAAATGACCCGCTTTTTCGTCACGTTCGGGCCAATCCCAAAATACTCCATTTTTAATTTCTTTGAAAAGCTGATATGTTGTTCCTGACTCTCTATGGCACCTATATGTCTTTACCGTATCCTGGGGAAACGTTTTGTTCGCGAGTTATAAGCGCGGAAAGGAGCGAAGGTCGGGAAAATCGGCTATTTTAAACTGCGCGCGGCGACGGATCAGGAGACATGTGGTAACAACACGAAGTCGGCAGTGGAGTGTGATTCGCCGAACTGAGCAGGAGGGGGCGTTCTACTTCTAACCCATGCGACGCGCGCAGTTCAAAGTAGCCGATTTTCCCGACCTTCGCTCCTTTCCGCGCTTATAACTCGCGAACAAAACGTTTCCCCAGGATACGGTAAAGACATATAGGTGCCATAGAGAGTCAGGAACAACATATCAGCTTTTCAAAGAAATTAAAAATGGAGTATTTTGGGGATTGGCCCGAACGTGACGAAAAAGCGGGTCATTTTATATCGTTCCGGCGCTTCGGAGGCGATAACTCGAGTTTAAGTCGACAAAACCCTATGATATTATACATTTTCTGAAAGCTCTTTTCACACTTAGAACGCTCGTTTAAACCGCGTTTCGAAATATTTAGTAGTTTTCGAGTAAAAAATTTGCGAAAATTTAGCGGATTTTCAACTTTGACCCCCCGCCACTTCCCCCAAAAATTTTTTGGGGACTTGAAACTTTGGGAAAACATGGGGCATTGTTAGATGAATGAATAGGGCAAGTTTCAATGGTATCCGACACGAGCGTGAAATGGCCCGTTTTGCACGTACCCTTTGAGAACGTTCCTCGGTCAGGGAGAGCTACATCTTGAACCCCCCCCCCCCCTAAAAATTTTCGCCCCCCCCCCTGGAGGGCTAACGGACCCCAATTTTTTTCTTCAAATGGGAAGACCCGTTGTTCCTCGTTCGAAAGAGCATAAAAAAAGAAATATTTTCGCACAGACCTGAAGTCAATATCTCAAACCGTTTCAAAATGACGGCCAGTGAAAGTTCGAAATAGCCGAATATTGTTTTTTTAGGAATCTGATTTCAAAGGAGGGATTGCGATTTGGGCCTACATATACCCCACCACGGAATCTGAAAATTTTTGTATATTTGACGGTTGATGATGCATATATGACAGGAATAATCGAGTTTGGCCGATACTTTTTTTGGCCAAGGTCGAAATCTGAGATAGAATCGCGAGAAACATGGATGATTTTCATCACTTTCAGGTTAAAAAAATAGGTAGAGAAGTTCCAGTCCCAAGAGCCGCGAAAAAAATTGTGTATTTTCAGAATTTTCGGGCTAGAAAGTTAGAAAAGTTTAATTTTTAACTTGGGCCCAAGGCGGACGATTGATCACATTCAATTATGTTACGTGCCTATAGGTATCCCTAACATCCTATTCAAAGCTCATGACCCGTCCTCTGTGGGCCAAGGTCGAAATTTTAGGTACAACCGCGACATTTCAGCTATTTTCAGCGCTGGAGCCATGTTTAGGCCCCTACGTCAAAGCTGAAAAATTTGAGGATCGGCAAAACTCGACTATTTCCATCACATATGCATCGTCGACCGTCAACTATACAAAAATTTCCTGATTTCGTAGAAGGACCGATTTCGGCCCAAATCGCAGCCCCTTCAGTTAAGCTCATGACAAAATACCCCTATGTTTCATGTTTCAGGCAAATCCATAGGTAAATAACCGAGATGCCAATTTTTGACCATATTAAACTGGTGTCTATAAGTCCGGAATTTACGGAAATAGTACTGATTTTATGAGGGCGGTCCGGAAGTACTGAAAAAGCGCGGAAATTCCGGAAAAGGTCCGAAATTGTTTTATTTTTTTTTGTCATTTTTGTCGCAATTTCAAAAATTTGAAATTTTGCGAATTTCGTCAAATGGAGGTACTGAAAAAGTACGGAATTTTTCTGTTGGAGGAGCTACTGAATTTCTTGAGAATGTACTGAAAAAGTACTGTAAAAGTACTTATTTTTGACCAGCCTGTTTTGGTAGACATCCTATTTTATCAACCACCGCTTTGAAAATGTTGTTTTTGTTTTTTTTTTAAAAAATAATCAAACGTCAAATTCGTTTTTCTCATGTTAAAATATCGATTTTCGCGCAAATCTATTGACAAATAACCAGTGTCAATTTTTGGCTATTTTGAACTTTAACCGGCCGCCATTTTGAAACGATTTAAGGTATTGACTTCGGGTTTGCGCGAATTGTTTTCTCTTTCTGTGCATATTCGCACGAGGTAACCCAAAAGGGGTCTTCCCATTTGAAAATAAAAAGTTGGGGTCCGTTAACCCCCCCCCCTCCCCCAAGGGGGCCCCCTGAATATTTTAGGGGGTTTAAAAAGTAGCTCACTTTGCCCTAGGAACGTCCTCCAAGTTTTAAATCTCTACCTCAATTAGGTCAAATGTTACAAGGGGGGGGGGGGGACGGAACATTTTGAACACCATGCATGATGTCATTTGTAGGATCTAACTTCCATATGCTCTGTTATCTGTTCAAATTGATTGGTAATATCTCATTCAGGAGTTGGTTTTCGAACTTCCCGTTGTGAGAATAGTTTTCAACTTATAATTTTGAAGGGGAAACATGTGACGCTTTCTTCCAGTTCACACCTTCAAGCCACCCATTGTACTGAACAGAAACTATTCAAAAATGCCACTGCATTATTTTCGTTAATTTTGTAAGTAACTGGAAAAATGCAGCCTACCACAAAACTAAAAATACTTGGAAGTATTAATATTATATTGATACTATTGATTATAAATGACACATTACTCTAGAAAATCGAATATTATGGCAAAACTTCAGCTTCCCTTTTAATGAGGGAATGCATAAAAAAAAAAAAAGTATGAAACGAAAGAACAACAATTTAATAGATGAATCAACCTAATTACTACACAGGAAAAAACGGAGAACATTTCTTCATTCCACAAAGGTTACAGTATTGTATCTTGGCTCCATTCCGGGATACAGCTTTTACAAATCTGAAACATTTAAGAGAAAATTTTGTTACACATTTTTTTCGAGGTTACAATTGAATCGGCTCGTGCGAAAACCGCTAATGTCCATTTTTTTCAATTTTGAGATTTTTGGGTTAAAATACTCTCGGAGGTTAGACACACTCGTAATGTGGTGAAAATGTTTGTTCCTTAGGTTTGAACCTCTTTTCAGGGGGGGCCGTGGTCCGAATCATACGAAAACCGCTAATGTCCATCTTTCGTTATATGCCTCATTATACTGTACAACAAACCAAAATAAAAAAAATGTCTCGTGGACAAAATTAGGTGATCTTTATGCATTTTAAGGCGCTGAATCCAAATATGACCTCCGTTTTTTCCATCACCCTCCAATTTTCCGGAAAAGCCGATTTTACTCGGAAAAATGACCATTTTGGTGCATTTTCGGTGTTTTTCCGACTGCTATCCCCTGCATGATGTAGGTAAAATTTTTCGTAGCTACGAGATTCAATTATGCCGATGTCTTTTAACTGATGAGTCCGGAAATGACCTTAATTTTTCCCGTTCACCTCTCAGTTTTCCGGGAAAGCAACTTTATCCCGGCAAAATGAGCAAATCCGACGCATATTTGTCGTGCATGCAATGTATTTTTATAAATTTTCCTGGACCCGTGGTAGCATGTTACTCATGTATTTTGAGCTGCTAACTCTGAATATGACCTCGGAGTCTTTCTATCATGCTTCAGATTTCCGGTAAAGCCGAATTTTCCGAGCCTAAAATTGTGTATTGTAAAACCTTTGCCGGATCGAAGTGTATTCAAAATTTATTGTATGAATGTCTCCGACATATGATACATCGGTTCCTTTGTATTTTGATCTGTTGAATTCAAATATGATCTCAGATTTTTCCGATCACCCATCATTTGTCCGGAAAAGTCGCTTTTCCTAGGAAAACGCTCTTTTCAGATATTTTTGCAATGATTTTTCTGCTCTAGGGAGCTTCAGAAATTTTCCGAGATCCTCTTTAGGTCTCTCTTGCTGTATTAAGAGGCACTGAACTTGAATTTGACCTTCACTCATCTTTGACAACCCCCCGTCTTCTAGAAGGACCGATTTTTCCGGGCCTAAAGCTTTTCCGGACTGTTCCCACTTCTAGGGAAATTCAAAACATTTTCCGTATGTGTGATACATCGATTCTCATGTAATTTGGGCTGAAAACCCCGAATATGACCTTAGAAATTCGTTATAACCTACCGGAGAATTTCTGAAACTCCTACGAGCACAAAAATCATCGCAAAAATATCTGAAAAGAGCGTTTTCCTAGGAAAAGCGACTTTTCCGGACAAATGATGGGTGATCGGAAAAATCTGAGATCATATTTGAATTCAACAGATCAAAATACAAAGGAACCAATGTTTCACATATCGGAGACATTTATGCAATGAATTTTGAATATACTTTGATCCGGCAAAGGTTTTACAATACACAATTTTAGGCTCGGAAAACTCGGCTTTACCGGAAATCTGAAGCGTGATAGAAAGAAACCGAGGTCATATTCAGATTTAGCAGCTCAAAATACATGAGTAACATGCTACCACGGGTCCAGGAAAATTTATAAAAATACATTGCATGCACGACAAATATGCGTTGGATTTGCTCATTTTGCCGGGATAAAGTTGCTTTCCCGGAAAACTGAGAGGTGAACGGGAAAAATTAAGGTCATTTCCGGACTCATCAGTTAGAAAGACATCGGTACAACTGAATCTCGTAGCTACGAAAAATTTCACCTACATTATGCAGGGGATAGCAGTCGGAAAAACACTGAAAATGCCCTAAAATGGTCATTTTTCCTAGTAAAATCGGCTTTTCCGGAAAATTAGAGGATAATGGGGAAAAACGGAGGTCCTAATCGGATTCAGCGCATCAAAATACGGAAGGGTAACTTTCTTTACCCGAAAGGCATACTGAAAAATATGCGTTTTCGATGATTTAGAACCGACCATGCACGAATCATGCGAAAACCGCTAATGTCCAGTTTATTGCTGGTCGTTTCGTGATGAAACTTGCTTTAAGTGCCGCAATTGTCAAGAATTTTAGTTTTACAACTTTATTTGAATGATAATCTATCGTTTTAATATCTTTAAAATGAATTTTGAAAGTATCAAACGGTTCCTAAACTCGGAGATTTTCACGAATCATGCGAAAACCGCTAATGTCCAGAGTCTTTTCTTTTTAATAATTCCGTCCCAGACAGAAGAGGAGCTGGAAACTGTTAGGGATCCTTTTCTACAATCCTCTCCTGTAATAATTAACTTCCGAACATTTTTTAATTCCGCATTTTAAAGGCTCCTACAGTTTTTTGCAGTTCTCTCAAAATTAGAGAAAATGGACATTAGCGGTTTTCGCATGAGCCGATTCAATTGATATTTAAAGCATTTATTCATTGAATGCCTCCATGTAAAGGGTCACGCAGCCACAGCGAGAAATAAGAAGATGAAGGCTTTAGGTTTTACCTGCGAATTGTAGAACAATGGGTATGTTTCAAGCAAGAGAGAAAGCCGATTGCGAAGACTTACTGTGGGTGACGAATATCACGTAAAGCACATCAGAAACGTTAGGGAAAAAATGGGAATTTGCCGATAAAAGGTGTCAAAAAAGATGATGAGTAATTTGGTAAAAGAGTGAATCATTTGCCGCAGGGTGTCATACAGAACTACAAGAGTAGTAGAGAGGGCGATGTTGCGAGATTAAGCATAAAAATAAGAATTAAAATTAGTAAGCAACGGGCGAGCAGTGTTGTAAAATGAAAGAGAAAAAAAATCTGAATATTATGGAGTAAGAGGGGGCCATTGGGGTGGCCCTTCCGCAATGCTAGAATTCTTTTTCAGTCTCATCCATTGAAAATGCTCCATTTTATCAAAAATGCCCTCTTCCAAGTTTAAGAAAAGTCGATTTTTCCTAGAAGAAGTGTTCTTCAATGTAAAACTGCATGTTTCAACCCGCAGCAAGCATAGCTTCGCCCCAATTGAAAAATTGAACGAGTTTAAAAAGATTATCCACATTAGTACTTCAGTCATGTAGCAAAAAATTTCACTGCTTTTGTGGTATGTCACGAGGTTATGTTATCAATTCACTGACTTTGTCCTGTTCACTCATTTCAGCGCAACGTATAACCGCATTTGGACTCTGAATGACGATCATTTCAGGATTTGAAAGTAGCCAAACAATTCAAAAGCTTGGGAATGTAATATTTTGGACACCATTACACTCTGCTTTTGCATTAGAATTTACTTAGTTTTAATCATTCTTTCAAAATAAAACAATTTTTACTAACCTCTTGACTTCCTCAATTTAGTAATTTTCACATTAAGCCTCAAAATGTACTGAATTTATCTTGCTGGTCGAAAACAATGTATTGTCATACGTTTGTATATTTTATGTATGCATAATAACTGCTAATTTACTTTTCCAGTTTTTCAACTTTCTTTGACCGTTCTTAGAGAAGAGTTTTATTACGTTTTGTTGTTTACGCATGTGTATATGTATGAGTAAATTGCAAACTTGATGAGTGTACAAAAACGTTTTTTCTCGTTCGTTGATAAGTATACAAACCTAGTACACGATAAAACTGCTACATTTCTGTTTTTAATATCATCTCTGTTACGTCTCATTTCAACTTTGTTCCATTACGTCGAGTCGCAGTGCGGTGCCGAGCGATCACGTGTTTCTCACCCCCACGCGTCTTGCGCATAGACCCGCGCGCTCAAACTGGCACTAGTTCCTAATTTTTGCGGATGGGTCAGCACAAATTTTTTAGAAAATCTCAAGATCTCATCTATGACGTGTCCCAATTACACCAACTACCTGCAATGATCTTCAGGCCAACGATCTTTGCGGTTGAAAAGTGGATCTATTAGCCTCTTTGAAGCCTTCAGTTCTTACATAGAAGGGAGCCTTCCTTCTAGAGAGTTCAAATCCGCTAGAAGATTCACTTCGAAAAAAAGGGGAACTTGATCATCCAAAATACCGGATCTACGCCCACCTTTCTGGCACCTGGGGGAGGTAGCTCCATTGTTGACCTAACGATAACGTCAGGAAAGCTTTTGAGCTCTGTAAAGAGATAGGAAGTGGTTACTGATATGAACACTGCGAGCGACCACCAAGCGATCTTGTGCACACTGGGAGAAAATTCCAACCCGATTAAACCGTTCCAAACTAGGAAATAGAAAATTAGAGGAGAAGAGGATAAAAAGGCCCTCCAGGAGACTTTTAGGTTACAGAACACTTACGTCAGCAAAGAGAAAAGGACTACGGAGGAGGTGACACAGCTGATAACGAGAGAATGTAATAACATCCTGAGGAAGACGAAGATTACGCCGTCGGAAAAGAGAGAAGAATATTGATGGAATGCGGACATTGGAAAACTACACAGGAAATCAGTTATTTTAAGAAGAAAATGGACCAGGAAGATTGGCAAAGACGACCCAGATTTGGAAAAAACGAGAACGGAGTACGGACAAACAAACAAGGAACTTAAGGAAGCCATCTCCAAGACAAAAACGGAATCCTGGAACAAAATACTATATGAATTAGAAGAGAACCCTTGGGGAAAAGGATACAAAATCGTGAATAGCAGGATGGGACCAAGGAATCCAGCTGACGAATTAAGTACTGAAGAAAAACTTGAGGTAGTGAGAGAGCTCTTTTCGGAAAGACCATTGCCGTCCTTCGAAAAACCTCAAGTTGAGGATGAAATCCAACCCTTCACCAAAGGCGAGTTAGAAGAAGCACTGAGGACCACTAGAGACAAAAAAGCTCCAGGACCGGACGGACTCCCCCCCAGAGGCGGTCAAAGCGTTTCTTGGTACTAACGTGGAAACGGGACAAGGAGTTTTCAACGAAGCCCTTACTTCGGGTTTTTTCCCGAAAATATGGAAGAAGGGTAACTTAATTCTACTACCAAAAGGAGTTAAAGGAAATAAGAACACTTTCCGCCCAATCTGCTTAATAGATGTTATGGGAAAAATCCTGGAGAAACTAATTCTACACAGACTCATAGCCGAGATTTTAATTTCAGAAAACCAGTTTGGTTTTGTGAAGGGGAAATCGACGGTAATGGCGATCAAGAAAGTAGTGGATTTTGCAAACAGAGCATGGGAAAGGAGACGTCCATCTGGGATCGTGATGCTTGACGTGAAGAACGCATTTAACACCGCATCGTGGGAAGGAATAATTGAAGCACTTGGGAAAAAAGGCGTATCAACTTATTTGCTCAGAATCCTCCAAGATTATTTCACGGAGCGTAGCATCATGGTAGACGGAAAAGAAATCCAAACCTCGTGTGGAGTGCCCCAGGGTAGCTGTTTGTCGCCGTTCTTGTTGCTGGTCTACTTTGACTTTGTGGTGGGGGGGGCGCCCTCCCGCAAAATAGTTTGTTGACCGCGTTTGGAGATGATGTCGCGGTCAGCGCCTCGGAAAGAACGATGTATGGACTTATTTGGAAATTACAGAGAGCAATGGCTTACACCTTAGGAAGGATCTGGGAGCTCAGGCTGGAAACGGCGATAGAAAAACGGAACTCTTAATTCTTAAGGCAAAGAAGGCAGACCGCGATGTAAAGATAAAAGTGGACCAACTGGAAATCCAAGCTAAGGAACATGGCAAATACCTCGGTGTATGGCTGTCGGCGGGCTTGCATTTCAGAGAACATCTCAAAAGAACATGCGAAAAAGTGAAAAGGGCTGCTGGAAACCTAACTAGGATCATGCCAAATAAGGGAGGGCCGTCTGCAAGGAAAAGGAAGATTATCGCTTCAGTGGCCATTTCCACACTCTCGTATGCAGCTCCAGTTTGGGCAGACATTGTCAGGACGAAAACTTATGCTGACAATGTTAGGAAAACTTTCAGACCCATCAAGATTAAAGTGACAAGGGCCTACAGAACTGTGTCAGATGAAGCGCTAGACGTGCTAGCGAAAATCCCTCTCCTGGATTTACTTCTACTCGAACATAAGACCAGATTTGACACGCAAGATCCGAAGATGGCTGAAGAAATGATGTATGACGCCTGGAAAGATAGATGATACTCCAACACGGGGAAAGCTGAATGGACTCGAAAACTGATCCCGGATCTTGATTTGTGGATGAGGAGTGAGTTTGCAGAAGTAAACTTCGCGACAACTCAGTTGCTGACTGGCCATGGCTCTTTTGCGGCTTATCTACATCGCTTTAAGATCAAAGATTCTGATCAATGCACTCAATGCAGCCAACGTGATTCGGCGGAACACGCGATGTACAACTGTGGCAGATGGGCTGCGGAAAGGCGGGAACTTGAGGGGGTCATTGGTCCCATCCCGCCTCCAGAAGAGCTAATGGGTGTGCTACTGGAGAAGGGAAATTGGCTAGCGTTTGAGCGGTTCGCGGCGCGTTACGTCAAGCAAACGCAAAGATGGATAATGAGTAGCCTAGCGGACAACATTCAATGTGCAACCACATGCAGAACTGACCACCGAGAGTGAAGACAACCTTGATGTTAACGGATGCCTCTTGTGGCCAGAAACCCGGGGGTTTCTGGCCATGTTTACCGCAGGCTATCCAATTGGGGATATCGGGTTCGACGCACCCGCGGAGCTGAGTCATGTGTAGGCTGCCCCCTTCATAAGATCAGGTGCCTCGAGGGCTGAGCGAGACGTAGCTGGTCTGCCCTCCCTGCCCTCCAGTCCTCGGCTCCAGAGCCCTGCCGTGGGGTTGTCGCAGGGTTTGGCGCAAGCTGGGCCTAGGCTCTCCTCTTACGCCCTTGACTCCGGGTACAATGATGGCTTCGGTAGATCGGTCCCGGGGGACGGGGGGACCCTCCCCCAAGTGGAGGGCTTGAGGGGCGCCGGCTGCACCGGGGCCGGAGTCAGGGACTGCCGTTCGAAGAGTGCCATAGGGACGTCCGACGGGAGGATAGAGCGTCCGATGAGCCACACTTGCACGGGGTGTGGCCTGGAGGGGTCGTTTAGTGGGTACGGAACACAGCGGCGTGCTCTACCCCTACATGACCGGGTTTTCCCATCTCACAGCGGTCGGGTCGGTTAAGGGTCGCTTCGGCGGCTCTTCACCAGCTGATGGCCGTTGCCGTCCCGGTATTCAGTGGGCCCCTTTCATGGGGGGCGTTTTGGTGACCCTCATGATGGGGGCACTGTAGGGAATTTTTCTCCTCATCACAAAAAAAAGGGGGGGGGGGAGGGAAGGTGCCCTTTTTCAATTTGCAAAGGAGGAGTTGCGTTTTGGGCCTTTTCCGGCCCCACCTGGATTTTGCTAAATGTTTCATATTTTCAAAGTACTAGTCTTAGGTAGACTCTGTGCCAAATATTAGACCGATCGGAGCCCATGCAAGGGCGCAGCAGCGCCTCAAACCCAAAATCCTGGAATCGAAAAACAATTATTTTCGTCGACTTTTTCGACTGTTATCACTCTTCCAGCACATGATTCTAATGTATTTTTTTGCGTACTTTTCGTTTCTGGCCTTTTTAAAGGCCTCCGATAAATTTTAGGGGGCCTTATGGCCCATTGTTGCCATTTTTGGCCCATTTTTAGGGGTTTTTTCCATTTAACACATTCAAAACTCAATTTAATCCAAAAACTGTGTACATTTTTGAAAAGTACGTAAAGAAATGAATAAAAAAGGCTCAGTAAAATTTTTTCCTATGTTGCCAAATTTCCGAGAAAATTGGCCCCAAAGTGTCAAAATCGGCAAAAAATCGATAAATCGCCGCGTCTAAGGTTCAAGAAAGTGGAGTACATTTTTCATACTGTACCAGATAACAGCTCTTATCCATCCATACAACATACTAAAATATCATAGTTGTACCTGGATTCCCACGATGTGAAAATTGACCGAGATGTCGATTTTAGCGGCCTTTTTATACTTGAAGGCAGCTCTTTTGAATGTTTTTCGACCTTAGTCACCCTCTATGGGTGTGTACTATATGTATTTTTCTACGTACTTTTCATATCTGGCCATAAAAATGGCTTCCTGTGAATTTTAAAAGGCCTAACGGTCCATTGTTGCCAATTTTCACCAATTTTGAGGGGTTTTTTCAAGTTTACGTGTGTGAAACTTAATTTAATCTAGAAACCGTGTATAATTTCGGAAAGAACGTAAAAAAATACATAGGAATGTGATTTGTACCTTTTCCCTACGTTGCCAAATTTTCGAGAAAAATCGTCCTGAAGCGTCAAAAATGCCAAAAATTGGATTAATCATCACGTCGGAGGTTCCAGGAAGTGAATTTCAAGTTTTTTTTCACTACAAATAACGTATCGAAAATGGAAAATTGCAATGCATCTCAAGGAACATGTAATGGCGTAGATGAACCTGACAAAACGGGCCCTCAAGGTGCTTTTACTTTATCCTTCACTCCAGTTCACCTCTTTATTCCTGTAACCTCGAGATAATCCTTGGTTCTCAAGATGCTTGCTACAGGCCAAATATACCGAAGAACAGAAAATGCGTGGAGAAAGTGTCCCACGATCCACATGAATGTCATAATTCACTTCCTGGAACCTCCGACGTGATGATTAATCCAATTTTTGGCATTTTTGACGCTTCAGGACGATTTTTCTCGAAAATTTGGCAACGTAGGGAAAAGGTACAAATCACATTCCTATGTATTTTTTTACGTTCTTTCCGAAATTATACACGGTTTCTAGATTAAATTAAGTTTCACACACGTAAACTTGAAAAAACCCATCAAAATTGGTGAAAATTGGCAACAATGGACCGTTAGGCCTTTTAAAATTCACAGGAAGCCATTTTTATGGCCAGATATGAAAAGTACGTAGAAAAATACATATAGTACACACCCATAGAGGGTGACTAAGGTCGAAAAACATTCAAAAGAGCTGCCTTCAAGTATAAAAAGGCCGCTAAAATCGACATCTCGGTCAATTTTCACATCGTGGGAATCCAGGTACAACTATGATATTTTAGTATGTTGTATGGATGGATAAGAGCTGTTATCTGGTACAGTATGAAAAATGTACTCCACTTTCTTGAACCTTAGACGCGGCGATTTATCGATTTTTTGCCGATTTTGACACTTTGGGGCCAATTTTCTCGGAAATTTGGCAACATAGGAAAAAATTTTACTGAGCCTTTTTTATTCATTTCTTTACGTACTTTTCAAAAATGTACACAGTTTTTGGATTAAATTGAGTTTTGAATGTGTTAAATGGAAAAAACCCCTAAAAATGGGCCAAAAATGGCAACAATGGGCCATAAGGCCCCTTAAAATTTATCGGAGGCCTTTAAAAAGGCCAGAAACGAAAAGTACGCAAAAAAATACATTAGAATCATGTGCTGGAAGAGTGATAACAGTCGAAAAAGTCGACGAAAATAATTGTTTTTCGATTCCAGGATTTTGGGTTTGAGGCGCTGCTGCGCCCTTGCATGGGCTCCGATCGGTCTAATATTTGGCACAGAGTCTACCTAAGACTAGTACTTTGAAAATATGAAACATTTAGCAAAATCCAGGTGGGGCCGGAAAAGGCCCAAAACGCAACTCCTCCTTTATCTGAAATAGCAGAGGGCCATTTCAGATTCTTTTCAGAGTTGTCGAGCAGAGTGTCTACAGAAACTGACTGATAAAAAATTAGAGCTTTTACAGTGCCATTTTAGTACTCACACAAAAAATTCAACACAGACTCAGCCAAAAAATTCACTACTTTTCCAGTACCTTTGGATGACAAAAAGAAAAAATGTCGGAAAATTGAATTCACGCGCGAGTCGCTGCTAAGAGATTGCATACTCTTCAAGCTCTCTTAAACAACGCGTATGGCTTGAAATGGAAAATTCCAGACCTTCTTGCAAAATTTCCATGCTTTTTCAGTGCTCCCAGACAGCAATCCAAAAAGAGTACAATATCCGGATTTATGGAGCAATAGACACTCTGATCAAGTCAGATCTCATCTGTATTGAATTACATCTTTGCTTCAGTATACTTTTTGAAGCGGGAGGCTTAAAAATAGACAAATTTCTTACACAGATTGTGAAGTTAAGAATGCATCAGTGACTTTCTTGATGCGCTCTATGAGCCGTTTTTCATGCAAAATAACTTCTCTTGTTGCTCTAACTAAAGTTTATGACAGACCCATTGAACAGATATGATCAACAGGTGAGAGTTAGTCTTTGCAGGTCATAACCGCGACTTTCCAGCCTGAGAATTTCAAAATCAAAAAATAAAATTCCTTGAATATCCACCAAAATACCAACAATTAATTTCAATAAAAATCATTGTTACAAAAGAGGCAGAAAAAGACTATTCTTCGCCAATTGGACAGTTTCTAAAAAGTTTACCTTCGATCAACCCTTTGGTGCTTCAGAAAGCACTTGTGGAATATTGGAGTCTGGAAGACTGAACCCAATGAACCTATTTGGAGACTTTGTGAGGCTGAGGAAGAAACAGCAACTCACTTAATTTTGGAACTTGAGGCGCTGTATTAGAGAAGACATGAAATACTGGAAACAACTAACAGGTATGATTCCTTTACATTAGAACCTGCTAGAGCCGTGTCGCACCGCCTTAGGAGGAATTAGTTTCCACTGCTGTAATCCAAGTACATAACTGGTCACAATAAACTCCTTAAAGTTTCCGTGTTTTCGGCTTAGCCCTCCAGATTATGAATCTTATGTATTCTAATCAAACCATGCGGTACATCTGACAATCAAGAAATATCACCGATTAATAGATAGTACAGTTAATTAATTAATAGTGCAACAAAATAAATACTTACGTTCAAGGGCCTATACGAGGGTTAGGTCCCTTGAAATTTATCGCATTCTCTTCAATTTCGGAGTTTTGCACATGTACAATTGCCGCGACTGCTGCCGTCATTAGGATGAAACCGAAGTACAGCATATGATGTTGAGTTTTAATGTAAGTTACGGCGCTGTAATGGCCGTCTTTCTCTTTCAAGTTGACTTTCGCTGCCTTAAATGAGCTAGTGTAATGAGCTCTTGTCCATTCATCAAAATTGTAAACCTGGCCAGCGAAGGTGGCTGAAGGTGCCTGACGTGCCCGGCTATACTTTGCATATGCTGAATAAAATCTGGAAGCATAAATTGTTCAATAAGTGAGTATTCACTACAACTTGGCAAATGATTTCAGGTAAAATTCATCCACTGTAAATTGCTACGTCAATTAAAGTGATTCTATGTGATCTACAAACAAGATCCGCCACCACGCTGCACTGCCTCACAGTTTATGTCTTTGAGAAGAAATAATTATCGAAATGTACAAGATATTGCAAGAAACTTATCCATGACGCGTAGCAACATTACTACTAAGTAGAATGACATCAAATTTGTGTAGATTCATTGTAAATGTATACCTGAAACTACATGTCCGTTATCGTTCTTTCAGGTGTAAATGATCAATGAATCTTCACAAATTTGATGCCATTCTACTCTGTATTGATGCAACTACACGTTATGGATCAGTTCCTTGCATTATTTTATGTAGAATAATTCTAGCTTCTCTAAGACACAAACCGCATAGCACCACAACGTAGTGGCGAATCTCGTCCCAGTGTCACATAGAACACCCAGATAACCCAGATAACACCGCTCAACATGGGTTCTGTCCTTCCCACCAAACCAATTTTTTTCGATTCCTAGTTGCTGAAGAAGTCCGAAAATACCCATATTAACTTCAGAAAAATTGTCTGGTGCTCAGGACGCCGCCATTTTGAATTTTCAAAATTGAGAAAACCCACGATTAGATTTTAGCAAATATCTCCTCAACGGTTCATCCCACGAAAAAAACAGCAGAAAGAGCACAGAATTTTCTACCGAAATCACCTCCCTCAGTTTTTCCTAGCTTAATTTTTTGGGCGTAAAATTAGTTTTCTTCAAAAATTAGCTAAAAAAAGCACATTTTTGGTGATTCTAGGAGAAACTTAGCTTCATATCATCAGCCAAGAATATCTGAGAAAAAAACTGTTATGCTCATTGAAAAGAGCGTAACATTTGCTTCTAAGACACATATTATGTCAAGTGTTCCTAAACTTGATTTAGTCCTGTGAAACAGCAGTTTGTTAGCTCCACCCTTGAATTTTGATTTTGTCGACCTTTAATATCAAGAAAAAAAGAAGAAAAAACCCTAAAAACGTGGCCCAAACTGTGTAACGAGGTAAAATAGTGCTATGCCCACATTAATGGGGGGGGAGGGGGGCAGAGCCAAAAATTTCAGACATTTTCAGTCAGAGTCACAAATGTTGAGTTCTAATGAGGATCAGTACAAAACTGATAAAAGTTTTGTACTGCAGGACGGTAAGTTTCGTATTTACTGGTACTCATTAGAGTTCAGCATTTGTGACTCTGATTGAAAATTTTTGAACTTCTTGGCTTTCGATCTCTCTGTCGAGTGTGATCTACTGATGAGGTATAAAAAGACCCAAAATTATGGATCTCTCGACAAAGACCTCAACTTAATATTCCAATGCAAACAGCCTGAGCTGAACGCTCTCCCTCATCAGTTTTGTACTGATCCTCATTAGAGCTCAACATTTGTGACTCTGATTGATAATGTTTGAACTTTTTGGCTTTGCCCCCCCCCCCCCCCCCCCATTAAGCAATTACATTGAGCAAAAGATAGCCCTTGTTTTTCTCTTTAAAATGAGCTAAAGTACATGTTGGGGAAATGATTAGTTTTGCTGTTTCAATGTTGACGCGACAGGATCTTGGGGGGGGGGGGGAAGCTTTCAGCTCAGCGGGGCGATTATTGAAATGATATCGACTCCATGTTACCGCTTTGTCGTGTCGCGCAATCAACTAAGGCAGCTTAAGCACCCAATTTCTCCATCTTGTTAAGGATTAAAAGTTATAAGACCTGAAAGCGTGCAGCCCACTTTCTAACTGGGTCTCTCAAACTGGCACCAATTCTTCTATTTCTCAACCATTTCTGCACGGAATTCCTTAAAAATTTCAAGATCTGATCAGTGATGTATCCTGAACACAACTGTTACCTTCAAAGATCGTCAGCCTGACGATCCTTGAAAGGCAACAGTCAACAGTTCCATCGATGAGCCTCTTTGAAGCCCCTAGTTTGCAGGTGGGCTAGACGCTTAAAAGATTGTCAGAGGCAACAGTCAACGATTCCACCAATGAACCTTTCAGTGGCCTCCAGTTAGAGCATGGAGATGAGCTGTTGCTTCTGCCCTCCAGCCAAAAGGAGCTGTTGCTTCTGCCCTCCAGCCAAAAGGAGCTGTTGCTTCTGCCCTCCAGCCAAAAGGAGCTGCTGAGTTTTCTGTGGAATGTGTGATAAGTTTATTTACCAAGTGCCAACAGCTCTTTGGTCACAGTATAATACATTTATTTAGGAATGATAAAAGCTCTTAATCAATGTGCAAGTCTCGAATTTGATCCCTCCACTAAATGAGATTTGCTTCGTTTCCAACCTGCACTTAGTTGATAGTACAAAAAAATCCAGCATTTTTTAATGTTAAATTTCCTTTTAACCTTCTCGCTGAATGGAATGTTAAGATGGAATTGAATAAGATTGATTACATTAAAATAATCTAACGCTGTTGTACATTGTATTTAGGTGACTCTATGTGATCTAGGGACAAGATCCGCCACTTGTTGCGCTACGTCACGGTTAACATCTATGAGAAGCAATAATTATCGTAATGTACAGGATAATGCAAGAAACTAATCCATAATGTGTAGCAGCACTAATACTGAGTAGAATGACGTCAAATTTGTGTAGGTTTATTGTAAATTTAAACCTGAAACTTTGGTGACGGACGTTGCCTATCACTCAATGCGTGAGAGGGAGTCATTACTTACACCGCTCTCTCTCTCTCTTACACATTGAGTCAATAGGCGACGTTCCTTATCGTATTTTCAGGTATAAATTTACAATGAATCAACCCAAATTTGGTGTCATTCTACTCTTATTAATGCTGCTACAAGTTGTGGATCAGTTTCTTACATTAACTTGTGCGTAACTACACTTATTGCTCCTCAAAGACACAAACCGCATAGCACACAACATAGTGGCGAATCTCGTCCCTAGATCACATAGAATCACCTAAAAGCAGTCTAGTGTGCAGGATTTTTTCCTTCCCAAAGTAAGACTGGGCAGAGAAATTTTGAGACTCTCAATGAGCATACTTAGATGGCTCCCTGGTTCAGGTGTTCAGGTGAACGAATTGTTAAAAAAGGAGTAATGAACTGGTGAACCTTTGTTTCGTGTCTTTGTCGAGCGGTTCTTCTGGCTCTGGAGGCTGTGGAGGTGGCGCAGAGGCTCCAGATGGCTGTTTATGGAGAGCCCCTCGATCGTACAACTTCCGCAGTTTGATGTTGCCAAGAACTTCATAGGCATCAGTCACTAAACGAAACTGCTCTGCGGCATCGTCACTGCCCTTGTTTCTATCTGGATGCAATTTCAGGGAAAGGTTGTAATAAGCTCCTTTGATTTCAGCCTGGGTCGCAGACTGCTTCACGCCTAGGACACTGTACAAGTCTCGATTGAGTTGGACACTGCTCAGGAAAATGCTCCTGACACATGGAGAGTAAAATTTGGATACAGTTTTTGAGAGATTGAACATTTTATAATATACTTCTACACTGAAATCACGAAATTACTGCTGCTGGCGTAGATAACAGGAGAGATGGTTGGCTGCATTAGTTGTTTGGACTCATACCCTAGGGTTTAGAGGCGTGAGAGTTATTCCGATGAAACTCAACGTCATCGCAATGTCAGACAAAAGAGAATGCTTGAAATGACAACTTGAAGCCGTGAATATAAACTGTAAAATAACTAACCTACTAACTTTAGAATAGGAATGACCAAGGACCAACTAGGTCATTGTTGGAAAATACGAAAATAATAAGAGTACATAATCATCATCATTAGGCGAAAGGCATAGAATAAATAGACCGTATTCGATAACGGTTCGATGTATCGTTTGGTCCAAAACAATAGAACATAACCTCAAACCAAACTGTAAGGATTTTAATTGGAAAAGCTGAAAATGCGAAATTTCCTGACAATTTCACTTTGCTTTGACATTTGGTACTCAAGAGAATAAAAAATCTGTTTCAAAAGATCCGTTCTCTCAGATTTCTGAATTTACTTTTGAGGCTATGTTTATGTTTTGAACCAATCGATATCGATACAATCTCACCCGTTTGATGTATCGAATACGATCTATAGTCTCTTTATAGACGCTATTAGTGGCGACGTCATCATAGGGATTCTCCATTATATCGAATTGGATCCAAACAATAACATTGGCATAACCTCTTTCAATGCTACCAGTGCGAAAAAATCGATATATATCGCTTTTCTGTGACGTTGCACTAATAGCGTCTATTCTATGCATAAGGCCTGAATTATGAAGGGCCGTTTGTAACTAAAGATACTAATGTTGGCAATACATAAGAAATGATGTAACATATGAAATATTCAAAATATATTTGAAATTTTGAAATATATATACGAAACTGTCGCAATATATAAGAAATGTGTCAATATATAGTAAATCGACTCCAAAAATGGCGAAAATCGTGCAATATATAAGAAATGTGTCAATATATAAGAAATCGACTTCACAATATATATGGCGAAATTCGTGCGATACACAGGGTGATCCATAAGTCCTTTCCATCCCCTCTAAATTTTTACCTAATTGAGGCAAATATTTGAAACTTGGGGGATGTTCTTAGGTCAAAGGGAGCTACTTTCTGGCTCCCTAAAATTTTCCGGGGAATCCTTAGGGGGGGAGGGGGGATGGAAACCAATTATTTTTTCAATTGAGAAGACCCCTTTTGTTGTACCTTGTTCGAAAGAGCATCAAAAAAGGAAACTTTTCGGGTGAACCAGACGTCAATATCTCAAACCGTTTCAAAATGGCGTTCGGTTAAAATTCAAGATGGCCGAAAATTGACACCGATTGTTTGTCAATGGATTTGCGGGAAAATCGGTATCCACGGGTATATTGATAGGAGAAGAATGAATTTGAAGTTAGATTTTCTAAAAAAACAACAAATTTCCAAAATGGCCAAAAATTCAGAAACTTGGGAGTTAGGGTTATTTTGGCATGAGATTAACAAATTTGAAGTTAGATTTCTAAAGAAAAAAAAATTCCAAAAAGGCCGATTTTTTTTTTTTTTTTTTTTTAGAAATCTAACTTCAAATTCGTTTTACTCCTGACAAAATACCCGTCGATGCCGATTTTCGCGCAAATCCATTGACAAACAATCGGTGTCAATTTTCGGCCATCTTGAATTTTAACCGAACGCCATTTTGAAACGGTTTGAGATATTGACTTGCTGGTTTACCCGAAAAGTTTCCTTTTTTGATGCTCTTTCGAACAAGGTACAACAAAAAGGGTCTTCTCAAGTGAAAAAATAATTGGTTTCCATCCCTTCTCCCCCCTATGGGTTCCCCGGATAACTTTATAGGGGGCCAGAAAGTAGCTCCCTTTAACCTAAGAACATCCCCCAAGTTTCAAATCTTTGCCTCAATTAGGTAAAAATTTAGAGGGGATGGAAAGGACTTATGGATTAGGTACCCTTACCCTGTACATATATCGCACGAATTTCGCCATATATATTGTGAAGTCGATTTCTTATATATTGCACAATTTTCGCCACATTTTTTGGAGTCGATTTCCTAAATATTGACACATTTCTTGAATATTGCGACAATTTCGTATATATATTTCAAAATTTCATATATATCTTGAATATTTCATATATTACACCATTTCTTATATATTGCCAACATTCGTATCTTTAGTTACAAACGGCCCTTCATACCTGAATACACGATCAGCCTAAACTTCCAAGTCTGGCGTCAGTATGATGAGTCTGTTGCTTGGTGAACGTCAGGATTTAGCGAAGGCCGACTGTAGAGTACCTATATTAAGGTGGATCTTCAGTTTTTTTGTTTAGAAATTTCTCCGCCCAGGGGACGCCACCGTCGATGTCCGTTTTCGTCGAATTTCTGCAGTCGAAGCTGAATTTTGAAAAATCTGAGCCTTTATTTCAAAATCGGAAAATTTCACCCTGTAGATTAGAGTATTGTGAATATTTTGAGCCTTTGATCATCAAAATGCATGGTGTTGTGGTTGAGAAAGTACTGTTTCCCCACAAGAAATCTCGGCCCTCGGCCGACGATCCTCTCAGTTGACGGTAAATTTCAAGAATTAGAACACTTAATTTCAAAATCCAAGGATTTCAGTCTGAAGATCAGACTCTATGGGTTCTTTTCCGTAAACCTCTCGCGGGCGGGAGACGTTACCGGAGGGGGGAGAGTCATGTGAAGCGGGCGCATCGGTTTGCGGCGCGGGTCTGTCATTTCCGTAAACTGCTCGCGCGGGAGACACATTTTTTTTATTTGATTGCGGGGGCAATATGGCGCCCACGTCGGTTTTTATCTATCGAGATATCGATTCATTCTCGACGTTGCCAAGTGCTGTTTTACTAATATTTTGGTGATCTACTAACAGAGATGGAAAGTGAAATTTCACGTTTTGAAATTTCATGAAATTTCACGTGAAATTTCATGAAATTTCACAAGGCCCGAATAAATTTCAAAAAAATTGAAATTTGTTGATTTTTCAAAGAAATATTGTTACTAAGCCTCGGAAACGGTTCAGATGATCCTCCTGCTGATGCAGCAGAATATGGCCCACTAATGAGATGCTACACCCAAAGGAGGGGGCACAAGGGGGGTTTTAGAGAAAGTTAGCCCTAACCTAACCTCCAAACCAAATGTAAACAGACATGTACCCAGCAAATCGCGTGGCCGTGGACAAGATTATAAGAACATCACACCCTTTTAGAAACGTTTTACTTTAGTACTTATCCATTTTTGAAACTGAGATTTCCGACTCTAAAATATATATGTTGGCAGTTTGGCACTGCTGAGAATAATCTTTATAGTATAATTGTTAAAGATGTAGGACATTAAGTTGGTTCAGAAATATACCACTAAAAGTGCCGTTTTTTAGCATTACAATTTTTAGCATCAATTTCTCCAACGTTTCTCAAATAAAAGTCCCCCCCCCCCCCTCATAAAAAAACTAGTATTTTCATGCCGATGCGTGGAGGAAATTGTTCTTGTGGTGGAGCGGAGGCACTCAAGTGTCAATGATGCATTACTTACGAAAATTAAGGACCCATGACTTACATAAGTGACATCTGACATGACACCGAAATCTTCGTGATAAAAAACTGAGCTGCTGGAAGAGTGGGTGGTGAGGTTAGGTTAGGTCAGGGGGGGCTGAAAAATCTCAATATCGAGAATCACCGTTTCTAGGCGTATCTTGGCCTCTTGAATGTATCCTCAAAAGTTTCAATAAATTTCATGAAATTTCGTGAAATTTCATGAAATTTCATGAAATTTCACGCGTGAAATTTCACTCGAATAAATTTCATGAAATTTTCCATCTCTGTCTACTAATATTTTGGTGATCGATCATGTTTTGAGACAGACAGTAACATTGAAACAACCCACTACACTTACAGGCTGGAAGCATGGTAAAAGTTGGGTTTGTTGACTAGCCAGAACTCATGTCGGAACTTTTTTGAAGTACTTGAACTTGCAGAACCCGCAGACAAACAGTTGTGGAACATGGTAAGACTTCAATACTTATCTGTAATTCAAATATATTTGTTTAAGCCCAATGGTTGTATAGGTGCCTATGAATGGAAGCACAAGATAGTATTGTAGCCTCGATATCAAGGCTACAATACTATCTTCTGTTTTTATAATTCAAATGAGGGGCTTGGAGGTAAAGGCGCACAAGTGCAGTTTTTGAAAAAATTGAGATATTAATGAGTTCAATTATTCATATTTTAAGGTCATGCTTCTTTGTATGCTTTAATAGATACCGATGATGTTGCTAGATCAACGTATTTCGTCCAACATTAATTATTTTCGTCCAATATAACTGCAGATAGATATCTTTTGAAGCACATAAACAAGATGTATCGTCTGTCTCAAAAACATAAGTAAAACAGCACTTGGCAACGTCGAGGATGAATCGATATCTCGATAGATAAAAACCGACGTGGGCGCCATATTGCCCCCGCGCTCCAATAAAAAAAATATGTGTCTCCCGCGCGAGCAGTTTACGGAAATGACAGACCCGCGCCGCAAACCGATGCGCCCGCTTCACATGACTCTCCCCCCGCCGGTAACGTCTCCCGCCCGCGAGAGGTTTACGGAAAGGAACCCATACGTTTGAGTGCACTCGTTTCGGCCTCCATGGCCAGCCAAGGCCGCGGCTGTCAGTCAGCTGATAATCGAGTTGTCGTAACTCTGGGTATAAAGGGACTCTACCTGGTCAAGATGTTCCGGACTCATTTCTTCATTTACGTTTCTTCATCTCGACCAAAGAAGTTTCTCGCGCATTCAAAGTCAAGGCGGATAAAGAATGGTGGTCGCATTTCGTACCCTCTGGACGTCACACGGTATCGGGTACATCGGGTACATGGGCTGGCCGAGGCCGGGGGGGCCGACTCCACCTCGGATTGCACGGCATAACCCGTACCCTCCTGACGTCACAACGCTTCAAGATGGCAGCCAAAATCGAAATGCGACCACCATTCTTTATCCGCCTTGATTCAAAGTAACATTTTCCGGTTCCCAGGGCTGCCAGAACGTGTACTTTCGGTACACACGTGTACTATCGATTTTCGTTTTGGATTATTTTGTACTTTTCAGAATTCGGATTAATTGTGAACTTTCGCCGAATTTTGTGTACTCTGTGTACAATTTTTTTCAAAATTAGGAAATAATCTCGAGTTTTCAATTTTTTTCTCTCAAAGTTATAGATTTTTGTTCCTTGCCGTTTAGTTGGCTGCAAGCTTTCACTTTCCCTCTAATTTTGTCTCAACCAGGGCTGCCAGAACGTGTACTTTCGGTACACACGTGTACTATCGATTTTCGTTTTGGATTATTTTGTACTTTTCAGAATTCGGATTAATTGTGTACTTTCGCCGAATTTTGTGTACTCTGTGTACAATTTTTTTCAAAATTAGGAAATAATCTCGAGTTTTGTAAATGTAGGGGAGTCAGGCCAGTCTCACGTGATTCAGATCTGGGAGTGGCACGTTGTCTTATGGGTGCCTTACATGGGTGGGGGGTGGGAGGCGGTGTCAAAAAGTTCGTCAAAATTGCTGACATAATACTTAAACTTCCCTTTGAGGCTCTGATCCACGAAGACAAGCGCATAACGGTATGTGAAGTTAGTGTAATCAGCACAGTGACTCAACCTGCATTTAATATTTGTACGTGTTGTTTGATAATCAAATTTCGGGTGCAGAAAATTAATTAGTCTCTTTGTAAAATTCTGGAAATTCCTTTCTAACACAACAGTCGAATCCTAAGTAGTGGATTTCTTAAAGAATTTTTAAAATTTCCCGCCGAATTAGTGGCGCAAATAATTTATTAGGCTAAAATTCCCGCAGAAATCCCTCTCTGTTATTCAATGGTTGATTCTACCTAATTCTACTCAATCGTGGGATCAAATTGTAGACTTCCAAGTACTTTTGGCGTGCTTTTGTGTATATTTGAAAAAAATGTGTACTATTTGTGTACTTTCTTTCTCGCGGATTATTTTGTACTTTCCCCCAAAATTTCGGATTATTTTGTACTTTGGACTCAAATTCTGTGCACTTTCTCAAGTCCCGTTTCTGGCAGCCCTGCCGGTTCCATTGTTAGAGAAGAAACAAGTCATTTTGTTGTAAGTTAGGATAATATTTGTGTTGATTAAGTGGCTTGAGCATTGGACTACCTGGCTGCGCCTTGCATAGCTGCCTCTATATCAAGATGATTGGGAGAAAAACTTACTGGTTGATGTGCGAATCTGAATCCTAAATCCCTAGGAACGGTAGTTGTGAAATCCAGATGGATGTACAATGCTAGGTACCTTGCTCCTCACTCACTTTCTCATGGATGTTTGCTGGTCTCTCCAAGGTTCTGGTTTTGCGATGCGTTGAAGCCAATGCTTTAAGGTTAGCTATAACAACCAGGCTTCGGAGATACTAATTAACAATCCTAGCAGTCACCAAATTCTCCAGCAAACCCGCATAGTTGTCTATTAACAGCTGAAGAAGCAATGGAAACCGCATTTACCTACGACAACAAGATTTTTTCCGTTGGAACTCTGATAGTAAGTATGAGGGGGAACTATCACCTTTAAGGCACGTTTCTCCATGAATTTTCTTGTTTTTTGGCATCAAACTAAGTAGAACTCAAGGAAAATGAGGCAAGACTTTACAAGTATTACCATGGTTCATCTGCTGAAAAAATAGAAGAAAGTCTAAAATTCCTAATGAACATCACCAAGATGGTTCTGCCACCAGCAGTTCATTTTTTAAGGCACGGATCAAATACTGTGGTTATCTATTATTCTCACGGTGCCCATCAAATTATAGGTAAGAAACCTAGTCCTGTAATAATAATGGCATGGAATGACGGGCTCTAATTGGTGACTTGACCATCCCCTATAAGTTATCGAAAGAATTTACTTCTTAAAAGATCCTTTGCGAATGAAGCCAAGTAAATATGCGGATAAAAGTCCCGTGTGATATGTGAAGTGTACTTATTCAAAGTAATTTCAAAGGGAATGGATGAAATGTTCAATAGGTAACGTCCAAATTTGCAAAGTTGTAGAGGCACTAGGCACAAATTGGACAAGGTGCCGCTAAGTAATGATTAAATGAATTTTTTTATTGTTATTAATTACGGAAAAGAGAATCAGGCCGAATGCCAAAATACACAATTCGAAAAGTGTAGGGTGGTGTAGGAGCCGAACCTTCTTCGAGATTACGGGCAGCGAGCGGCAACCTGATTGGCTACGAAGATTGCCGAGCATGGCCGAAGGCCTACTCGCCGCTTGGTAGGTGTTGACGGCGGTTTGACAAACAGCAGTTTTTGGTGAAATGTGGTCCGGAATATCTGGGCCAATCTGTTCACTCGGTATTGGTTGTGACGTCACAAAATGGCTTCACTCTCCCGTCATTTGTAGTTTTAAATTTTCCCGCCAAAATTTTTTGAACTTTTGGGTGCTTTTTTGGGGTGTTTGGGGGGTCCAAAAATTCTGAGAAAAATTCATGAAGCTCAGAATGATGCACTTTATTAGAAAATGAATTAAAAAAAATAGGTGCAACAGACCCATTGAGCCTTGGCCGACTCAGAGGATCCTTCCCCCCGAACCTCGACTCATCCATCGTCCGTTCCAAAAGTGAGGTTAAGCCGAAGATTGAAAAATAACACACAAGGCGGCTGAATTCTTGAAAAATAAGTATATTTTTGGCGTTTTTCAACCCCTTTCGATTTGGGCCGACTCAATCTCGGATTGCATAAAGCCCTTTCCACACGTTGCAAGTTTTGCTGCAAGTGAGCCGAAAGTGGGAGTCATCACTCATCGATGATCGTGAAATTTGCGTCCCGCCCGCAAATTTCACGATCATCGATGAGTGATGACTCCCACTTTCGGCTCACTTGCAGCAAAACTTGCAACGTGTGGAAAGGGCTTAGGATTGCACATAGAGTACATAGAGTCGTAATGTAATTGGGAGAGCTGGCGCCACTTTTAAGCATTTTCCATGTCCCGAATTCCGAGACTCCTGTGTGACGCCGGGTCACTTTTTCGATACATAATCGATTGTTTGCGATACACAGGTACCCGGTCATCCGATGACAACAACAACAACAACAACGGAGATAGGAATTACCATGTATTCCACACCGCCATTTTGGATCGAAAATGTATCGAAAAAGCGACCCGAACTCGGCGCACACCGGGCTCGGAATTCGTCGAGCAGAACATGGCGCCAGCTCTCCCATTTACATTACGACTCTATGTACTCTATGGGATTGCACGGCAAAACCCGTACCCTCCTGACGTCACAACGCTTCAAGATGGCGGCCAAAATCGAAATGCGACCACCATTCTTTATCCGCCTTGAGCTTTATTACTACTCTATGGAAGTGACAACGTGACAGCGGCTGCGGCATCGGGCATGTAAATAAAGCAAGTTCTATCTGGGAAATTCTACCTCAATCCAAAGTGAAAATGTCAGTGCATGAATGGGAAGAAGTCAAGCGTTTGGCAGCTGATTTTCAACGGGCTCAACTTACTTCTGCAGTTCAAAAGTAAGAAATGAAGTACTGAAAAATTATTCGAATGTGCCCATGCCGTTCTATCTCCAAGTAAACATATGTTCATTGTAGACACATATCATGTTATCATACTAGTTGTTTAATCAAAAAGTTCTATTGGAAAGCAGCATACGCGAGAAGACCTGCCTGATAGCAATTTGAACTGTAAAAATGCATACTTCAGTTTGCAGCTTCACAAACTTCCTGCTACACTCAATTTTCCAAATAGGAAACTGCTGAACATCATCTCTTGAAAAGTTCACTGACTTTTCCTCTCTCTGTGAGGAACATTTCAATCCATGATATTGGTTCAGTCTCCTATCACAGAATGAATTAAAGGTACCAGTGTTTGAAACACACGCTGGCCAAACAGCAATTTGCTGGTAAGAAATAGCCTTTGGCCGTTCAGAAACGAAAATAGCGCCCAAACCTTGACCGCTAAGAAAATTGTTGTTAAACTCTGTTTTTGGGATTTTTCAGTGCACTCTGCAAGATGACGTGTCGTGTCATGTCAAATTTGTAGACTAAGAAATTGATTTAGGTTTAACTGAGAGAAATGCGTTTCCCCATTTTTCTCACTCAATATCTGTGCTGAACCGGTTTAAGGCATCAAAAATTTATCTCGTCCCCAGATAGGTCAAGGAAGTCGCAACTTTGTATTTGTCAATTTTTTTTATACTGCTTTGCGCCTAATAAATTATACCAATCGGAGATGGATGGTGTCTCTGTCAGATCAGTTGGTATGGAATGACCCTGCTTTGATATGGAGCTCACAGAGATCTGGTTGTGCTGGCCGTCAGAAACGAAAGAGGAATCAGCCATGCAAATCAGGAATGGGGATAACCAATCTCCTTGGAAAATTCCCCTTAGTATATCATTATTTCAACGTAGTAAAACTGGTATTACGCTCAATGTTTTAATTGATTCCTAATTTTTTTCTTTTATGTCTCACTAGACTTTCGGAGCGAAATTGTATTGAGATTGTCAACAAACTTGTGGAATGCAAATTGTTAGACGTAGTTTTTACTACTGATGGCAAAGAGTATGTTACTCCGCAACAAGTTCAGAAAGAGATCAAAGATGACCTGTGCGTTCATGGAGGTAAGGAATTGGTATTTTCTTCTGATAGATAATAAAAAAATTAACTTTAATGTTACATAATGGTATGTGGGCAGAAAGTTCTCTGGAACAAAAATCAATTGCAATTGCAGTTTCTAATTTTATCACAGGAATTTGCCACGTCCTCTGACAATCGGACCGCGTTTAACAGAAAGGAACCTAGCCACATCAGCTATTGCCAAATTTAATCGGGCAATTTAAGTTTTTACGAGAGAAAGTCTGTGTGGATTTCTTTGAAAATTTTAAGGAATTTGCTTGGTACCATGGAGAAAATTCTTTAAAATTTGCACGAAAATCTGCACAACTGTTTTCATGTAAGAAATTTAATTGCCAAATCAAAGTTGACAACAGCTGATGTGGCTTGGTTCCTTTCTGTTTAACGCAGTCCAATCAATCTTCAATGTCTGTCAACCAAGTTGATTAAGGTGGCTTAACAAAGAATGGGAATAAGAGGGCTAATTTTATCATCTTTTCTTTATTAAAACTAATTAAGAAGCTGGTTACACAATTTCTTTTTATTGCATAAATAATAATAATTTTGGACTAAACTGAAGAACGAAATCCCTGGGAAACATTCGCTAGTATTGGCCCAGGAATCTGCTGTGTTAGGCACTGTCAGAATCCTCCGGAAGGTCTTAAGCTAGGTGGAGCAGCGCGAATACACCTAGAACGTTCCCACACACCAAAAACACCCCTACCCCCTACCACCTCTGGACAGAAACCTCTAGGCATGCGTCCTCCAGACACCTACCCTGCCCCGGTTCCTAAAACAGGTATCCTAGTCCGTGACGAGCCATCCTCCAAGGGGGAGTGAAATAATCACCACCCGGCCACCCAAACCACAAACAGCCCTCATACCTAGGAGCATTGTTAGCCATGTGTGAGGGCTTAAAGCAACCCAGCAAAGCTGGTGACAGCAGTGAACATGAAAAATAATAATAATAATAATCTTAATAATAATAATAAAAAAAATAATAATAATAATAATAATAATAAATCTGCAGGGAGGACTGCCTATGGTCTGGGGTATTGACGCACCTCCTTTCCCGAGTTACTCTGGACGCACACTCTATGTGCCAAGGAGTACTTAATGAAAAGCCCAACCCGGGGTGTTATGCGAACCGTGCCCATGGGGTCCCTTGGCACCAGGGCGCTTATGCTGGTGTCGACCTACGGAGCCCTGGGATACCAGGCGCCCTCCTAGAGTTAATATAGCCTTACCCGGAAAGAGGTTATGGGTGGACCCTCTTAAATACTCATCTTACTCGTGGGAACAAATATGGAAACGCGCAGCTCTAAAACAAGAAAAACCCAAAACTGCAAAGGA
Organism: Bemisia tabaci; assembly: GCF_918797505.1. Lineage (NCBI taxonomy): Eukaryota > Metazoa > Arthropoda > Insecta > Hemiptera > Aleyrodidae > Bemisia > Bemisia tabaci. Next base: position 76,767,123 of record NC_092794.1, read on the forward strand.
AAAACCGACCGAACCGTTGATAATGCAGAAGAATTGACTCAGGTCTCTGGGACAACACGGAAAAGAACGCAGAAACAACAGAATCAGCTGAATCAAACACCACAGGCCCAAAGCCCACCACCAACTAGCCCGGCCGGTAAGAACACAAACGCACAGCGTAAGCAAGCAACAGAGCGAGTGAAGTGGACCACAGAAGAGTATAAAGAAATAATATGGTGCTACTGGTACATCAAAGAGAGCACTCAAAGCTGCAATATAAACGCCAACTATGACCTCTGGAGAAAAAGGAATCCGAACACCCGCCCGCATATCGATGCAAACAAGCTCGCCACACAAAGACGATTCATTGCGAAAAAACAAAAACTAAGTGAGGCACAAATTGAAGAAATCAAAGCTGATGTAGCCGCAAACCTAGCAACACAATGTGAACCGGGTGTCACCAGAAAAACCCAAAATACCAATAACAACCAAAACTCCCCTACCACAATGAATAATGCAGCCAACCACACCCAGAGAGTACAATGGACCGAAGAGGAGTACAAAGAAGTCATATGGTGCCATTGGTTTGTTAAGGAAAACACGGGCATCCACAACATAAAGGCCACCTACGAGCTATGGAGGCAACGAAACCCTAATGCCCGCCTGCATCTCAACGCTAATAAGCTAGCCACGCAACGAAGATACATCGAGAACAAGAAAAAACTAACCGAACAACAGCTTCAAGAAATTAAAGACGATGTTCACTCCACCATAGAGGCACCCACTGACCAACACACAACTGAAAGCTCATCAGGTGATGCCACAAACGACGAGAACCGCCCGTCGAGACGGAATGATCCAACTGACTCCAGGGAATCAGAGTCAACGCCAGACACACCTCAAACCAACGAAACTCCCAGAAGGAGTAGGCAGCACGACGACGACGACGACGATGACGATGATGACCCACATCCATTGTAACCCGAGTAATTGGGAGACATGTAGCTAAGTGGAAAATTTATGTGAAGAGCAGAAAGGGTGTCGCAAGGGAAGCTTCGGGTGCAAAGAGCTGTTAATAATCGATTCGGTTGTGCTCAAGCAGGCTGTAAAGGAACGTCGTAACTTACATGTGGGTTACATCGACTACAAAAAAGCTTTTGATTCAATGCCGCACAGCTGGCTAATTCACGTTTTAAATATCTACCGAATCCATCCTGTCATTGTTCATTTCCTGAAGAGCATTTTGGCATCTTGGCGCACCAGAATCATAATTCAAGGATCGGCGAGTGAATTGGAAACTGAGGTCATCCACATCCTGCGAGGTATTTTTCAAGGTGACAGTCTTAGTGCATTGTGGTTCTGTTTAGGCCTCAACCCCCTCTCAAATTGCATTCGAGAGATGAAGGTAGGGTTCCCTCTTCGTCGGAACAGACAAGTACTCCACATCATCAACCACCTAGCCTACTTGGATGATATTAAGATCTATGCATCCCAAAGAGACCAGTTGCATCAACTTTTCAAGGTGATTGAAGAGGTCAGTGATGATATTGGCATGATGCTTGGAGTACCTAAATGCGCGACGCTCCATATAGAAAACCGCGTCATAGTGCAGGAGGATGATTTTGTGACCAATTCTGGTGACGTCATCAACAGCTTGACAATGGAAGATGCTTATAAATACCTACCTTGGAATGTGGCAGAATTCTTCCATCCAGAAGGTGAGAGTCTAAGAGCACCTGGTTAACACCTTCGTTGATCGGCTGAGTGCGATACTTAAGACCTCTCTAAACTCGAAACATACGACCAAGGCAATCAACACCTTCGCCATTCCTGCGTTAGCCTACTCATTTGGCATTGTCCCGTGGTCTGACACGGAGCTTGAGGGGCTTAATAGGAAAGTCAGAACCTTGATGACCAAGTGGAATAAGCATCACCCAAGTGTCGCGAAGGAGAGAATACACATCCCCCGCAAACAGGAAGGAAGAGGTATCCTTGATGTGAAGGAGGTCTGCCACAGCCAAGTCCGTAACCTGCGAAATTACTTCCTCAGTAGAAACGACAGCCCTTTGCACGCTGCAGTAAATACCATAGACAAATCCTACACGCCTTTGCGCCTTGCTTGTCACGATTTGAATGAAGAACAACCCTCAGACCCAGTTGCTGGCCAGTTAGAAGCATGGGCCTCCAAGCCGCTGCATGGACGCTTTTATCATTCAGTTGCGCAGGATCATGTTAGTGAAGGAAAGTCTTTCTTGTGGGTATCGAAAGGGCAGCTGTATCCAGAAACGGAAGGATTTGTTCTCGCAATACAAGACCAAGTGATCAGTACCAGGAATTACAAGAGGTATATACTGAAGGAGAAGATCAAGAGCGATAAGTGTAGGAAGTGTAACGCTACATCCGAGACAATAGATCACATTACATCTGGTTGCGCATTGCTTGCGGGGAAGGAATATACCGAGCGGCATAACAACATGGCTAAAATTATACATCTAGCGCTGGCCAAGGATCGAAAACTATGTGATACTGCTGAACCCTACTACAAATATTGCCCAGCCACAGTCCTGGAAAATCAGCGCTTCCGGCTCTATTGGGATAACCCGATCTTATCGATAAAACCATTATGGCAAACAGGCCGGACATAGTGCTTGTAGATAAGCGAGATCGCACCACTTACATCATTGATATTAGCATCCCTAATAATCATAACTTGGAGCTGAAGTATCAAGAAAAGATGGTAAAATATCTGCCCTTAGCTGCAGAAATGAAGCGATAATGGAACCTGAACATTGTTTGCATCAAGCCCCTTATAATGTCAGTAACGGGGATAGTTCCAAAAAGTTTAGTTCAACATCTTCGAGACCTTGGAATAGATAGTTACCTGCTTCATTCAATGCAGAAGTCCGTCGTCATAAGCACGTCAAGTATTGTCAGGTCGTTTCTTAATATCGAGTAATTTTTTGATTTCACTTAAAATTTAATTTTTTTTTAAATTATTTAATTTTACTATAAAATAACATTCACTTTTTACTCAAGCAAGATAGTATGTGTTGCTGACTTTGGCCTGTCGCCCGTCAGTAATACTTGTACCGGAAGTGTTCCCTCTTCCGAGTTAGGAAAAAAAAAAAAAAAAAATAAGAATAATAATCTTTACTTGGTTTAGATTGGCCAAGGGACAGCTGTGATCCACATCATTTACATACATTAAGAATTCATTTACATTACAATACAATTACATTAGGAATTCATTGTTAGAATAAAATGCCTCATGAAGGAAGAGCTGCTTAAAACTCTGTAGAAAAGATGAAAAGTCTGCATTTTTGAACAAAAGCCTTAAGTTTAGGGGTAGTGCGTTGAAAAACTGAATCGATGAGAATTTTATGTTGGATTCAGAGACTTTCAGAGATGTTTTGATGTTTTTAATACTGTTACGCCAAGAATTATAATGATGCTTTGGAATCAGATCAGTTGGTGTAATTAGAGCATTATCAATGGCATATTTAATACTTTGGAAAATATAGAGAGATGGTTGAGTGAATAGTCCATGATCTTTAAAAAGCTGCTTACAGGGATGGTTGAAAGGTTTATTAAACATAATACGAATAACTTTCTTTTGTTCAATGAATACAGACTCTGCACCACTACTTCTGCCCCAGAGGATGATGCCATAGTGAACATGGGACAAGAAATGTGCATGGTGAAATGGGCACTCTCAAAAGATATAGATTTAACAAGATTTCTTATAGCCCATTTGTAGCATTGAATTTTACTTATAACGTTATTTGTATGAGGGATCCACCTCAGCTTAGCGTCTACAAGTATCCCTAAAACATTATTCTTATGACTGATAGTAAAAGGAGAAAATAGCCCAGATTCTGGAATAGAAATGGACTCAGGATCATAAGCAACACCACGGTTAAAGAGAAGTGCAAGTGTTTTTAATTCATTTACAAAAAGACCGTTTAAATTGAACCAAAAACACAATTCATGAAAAACAGTTTCACCTCGGTCAAAGATACTATTCCCCGTAAGAATAGCAGTAAATTACAGCGCTGAACAGGGATAGGGGAAGAGTGCTAGCTCAACTTATCATCTTCTATTAATGAGGAACAATTACTTTCATGGGCTAGTTGTACAATTTATTTTTATCACATAAATTCAAAGAACTGAGTCCCTTGATGTCATTGGAAAAGACTCTGTACACTCCTTATGGGGATGTGTACCACGATAAATTTTTAATTTTATTTATTGTTTTAAATTCGTCAATGGATGCTGATCTAAAGTCATCATTGCACCAACTGTCCTTAAGCCATCGTTCTTGCACAATACACTTATGAAGTTTCGGTAATTTACAGGACAGGCCGGCTGAAATTAAAACGTAGTGCATGTCTGTCTCGTAAGAACAGTCGAGTGGGAGAGAGAGAAAGAAACTGATTTGGATGGTGAAACGAAAAGGCGTGTGGAATCTGAAATAAGACTGTCGCTCGGATGCTGATCAATTTTCCTGTTTAAGAGATTTACACGCACCTAACCAACCCAAATCGTACTTGAGTACTGCGCTACCTTCATTTATGCGAGGAATTATTGAAAATTTTCCGGCAATTTTGTGCAGAAACGGTGCCTTGTAGAAAGTTGGCGCATTGATGACTTTTGATCAGCATCCATAGACGAATTAAAAACAGTTTTTAATTTTTGTGAAAAAATTAAAAATTGATCGTGGTACACATCCCCACAAGGATGTGGTGTTTTTAGGTGTTTTTTGAGCACCCAGAATCCGTGAAAAATCAACCTAGAAATGCTTTAAATTTCGGACTTTAAAATTTACCCTAAAGGCGGGATGGGTCCTTGTTTCTAATGTCACATTCCTAGACCAACTTAGCTTTCCTTATCTGACACCATGTATTACCTAACTCTTTTCAATGTCAGCCGTTCCCCCTCATAAAGAGTGCATTATTGCACTATATAGTGATTGCACTAGGTATTTCAGTTTGCTTAAGTCAAGTAGCTAGAGCCCGGAGAGAGAGCCCTTTATTTCTCTAAATTCTGTTCAGTTTCATCTTCATTTATTAGCATGACTTCCAGTTAGTTAATCAGACTTTCTCTTTCTTCTGCATTCACTATTTTCTTTTTTGTCTGAAATTTTTCTTTTTGAGCCTTAAAAATATTTTTGTGTTCTGTCAGGCTATGCCAACTAGTGTTAAGTTTATTCTTTCTCTTTATCCTATTCTCTTTGGTTTTGTAACATATGCCACTCAAGTATTCTTTAGGCATATGGCATTGTTTTACTTAGTACCCATGTAAAGAACCCCGCACAGAGCATGGGCTCAGCGGCTCTCGATGAAAGTTGATGAAACTTTAATAGATTGTTATAAAGTTCATAATTACGGGAAAGCCGAAAAATTAGCTCACTTTTACGAGTAGAAGCTGAGATATTCGCGATTGAACCCGGACTATTTTCTGTGCGGCGGAGGTAAATGGGCGCTCCGCGTCGCACATTGGTTCCAGAGCCAGATCTAGGCGGCATTAATTAGAGTATCACTTTTGTTGGCATGCAATACATGCTTCTATATGTTTTTTGGGTCGCTGATCACGAATCTGAAGTCAGTTTTACTCCATCGTTAACTGAAACATGGTAAAGAGCCGTATGCAAAAACGACATTTTTCGCCCCCCCACCAAAACTTATTCAAACTTCGTCTATCAGTTACTAATACTGGAGCGCTTCTTTCCCCAAATTTTCAGACTCCCAAAAAATTTTGGGGGGGCGCTAGGGGGGGGGGGGGTGGAAGTCAAAACCTGTGACCCTCGATATCTTTCGAACGAAACAAGATATTGAGGCCCGGTTTGGACGAAAAATCGTCTAAAATTGCGTACTTTAAGATTCTAAAGGTCAAAATCCCAAAATTAAATTTTTAACTTAACGTATGTGCTTTTTTTCAGTTTTTGAGGAAAAACAATTTCTTTTAAACAGATTAAACTGAAATTTCACATTTTTTGATTTGAACCAAAACCAGTTTTTTAAATTGTTCGTCTTTTTCCGCATCCAACGAGTGGTCGTATAAGCTGGGGAACCGAACGGTTCCGGAGTTATGATCGATTGAAGTTTCCGCTCAACGCGCGCCGACCGATTTTCGCGCGCAAAAAAGTCGGATTTGACTGTTATTAAATCAGATTTAATGTTCAAACTGAGCAAAATGCATTATTAGGGACTCTTGAGGGTCGCTGAGTCCAGAAATTACAGATACTTCCAAAAAATTCACGTTTTTAAAATTACAGCTCCGTAGCGCTATTTTAGAGGCCCACTGAGCGCCGACCGGCCGCTCAGTGGTCCTGCACGGAGCTGTAATTTTAAAAACGTGAATTTTTTGGAAGTATCTGTAATTTCTGGACTCAGCGACCCTCAAGAGTCCCTAATAATGCATTTTGCTCAGTTTGAACATTAAATCTGATTTAATAACAGTCAAATCCGACTTTTTTGCGCGCGAAAATCGGTCGGCGCGCGTTGAGCGGAAACTTCAATCGATCATAACTCCGGAACCGTTCGGTTCCCCAGCTTATACGACCACTTGTTGGATGCGGAAAAAGACGAACAATTTAAAAAACTGGTTTTGGTTCAAATCAAAAAATGTGAAATTTCAGTTTAATCTGTTTAAAAGAAATTGTTTTTCCTCAAAAACTGAAAAAAAGCACATAAGTTAAGTTAAAATTTTAATTTTGGGATTTTGACCTTTAGCATCTTAAAGTACGCAATTTTAGACGATTTTTCGTCCAAACCGGGCCTCAATATCTTGTTTCGTTCGAAAGATATCGAGGGTCACAGGTTTTGACTTCCACCCCCCCTAGCGCCCCCCCAAAATTTTTTGGGGGTCTGAAAATTTGGGGAAAGAAGCGCTCCAGTATTAGTAACTGATAGAGGAAGTTTGAATAAGTTTTAGTGGGGGGGGTGAAAAATGTCGTTTTTGCATACGGCTCTTTGCGAAAAATAGCAAATTCACGCTCAAATACCGGAATAATTATTTGACAATTTGGCTTGGAGCTTGAGCTATAATACATTTGACTCATTTAATGATTAATCATCCAAAACGACCAACGATTTTACTATTCTTCATTTTTGGATGATTTTTTGAGAATGGAGGGAGGGGGGGTTGCCACGTTGAGTAACTGAACGAAGTATACCTGCATGCAATTGACACGATCTGTTTTCGGAATCTACTTCCATAATTTTGAGGTATAATAAATGGCAGGATGAAAATAAAGTAAAAATCGTCCTAATAATACTATTGGACAGGGAGAAAAGGCATTGAACGTGTCGGACACTGGTCCGTTGTTTTTTTAAATTAAAGAGGTTGTAATGTATTTTGTATTTTTTTTTTTGAAGTACCTACGAATAATCAAGAAGAGCAAGAGTCAGTTTTCGTCCGAAATTCAAGAAATATATTCAAATTTAAAATTCATGTATATTAAAATGTACAACAACTAAATCGCATATAAATTTGATGAATAATTAACATCATGAACACATTTAGCAATCAAAATAAGTCGCAAAAAATTACATTGAAAGAAAAATTTCACTGGCTACGAGAGGAGGTGAATATTCTTGCGAGTAATTATAACATGTTATAGATTCAGACAATGATATGCCAAAAAAAGTAGGTGAAAGTCGCAGCTTTTGTGATTTTATTACTGTTTTTGTTATTTCATTGAATTAATTAGGAGTTTTGAACTTGTGATGTCTGGTTGGAGGCTCTCAAACCTGTAACAACAAGAAAGAACAAAGAAATCATGATAAGAAAAAGAAATGAAGTCTTTGCTGAATAATAAAATGGAAAAGCCCTTACTTCCGGGCATATAATAATCAACGAAAAGGAAACACTACACAATAATTTACTATGAATCGATAATTTTAGCAATTTTTTTTTTTTTTTTTTTTTTTGAAATTTTATTTGCCATGATTGTTTTGAAAAACCAAGTGAATAGACTCCTCTCTAAGTGAATATCAAAGAAAAAAATAGTTTTATATCATTGCTAGAAAGGTAGAACGGTATCACCAACCTGTAATGTGATATATCCAATTCTCACGAGAACCGAGAGGGCGACCTTTAAAAGGCTGTATTTAAAAAACCGGCAAAAACTGGCAAAAGATATTTGTATCTACATCATGCCTAGGACTAGTAGTAACTAGAAATGGCCGTTTAAAAGGTGTCGGAGGGTGACAAAGTAGTTATTTTTAGCCACTAAGGGCGTATCAGATCATTTTTAGCACCAACATTAAACGTCTAATCAGTGTTTTGCGGCCCCTAAAAAATTGTATTTGCCATGATTGTTTTGAAAAACCAAGTGAATAGACTCCTCTCTAAGTGAATATCAAAGAAAAAAATAGTTTTATATCATTGCTAGAAAGGTAGAACGGTATCACCAACCCGTAATGTGATATATCCAATTCTCACGAGAACCGAGCGGGCGACCTTTAAAAGGCTGTATTTAAAAAACCGGCAAAAACTGGCAAAAGATATTTGTATCTACATCATGCCTAGGACTAGTAGTAACTAGAAATGGCCGTTTAAAAGGTGTCGGAGGGTGACAAAGTAGTTATTTTCAGCCACTAAGGGCGTATCAGATCATTTTTAGCACCAACATTAAACGTCTAATCAGTGTTTTGCGGCCCCTAAAAAATTGTATTTGCCATGATTGTTTTGAAAAACCAAGTGAATAGACTCCTCTCTAAGTGAATATCAAAGAAAAAAATAGTTTTATATCATTGCTAGAAAGGTAGAACGGTATCACCAACCCGTAATGTGATATATCCAATTCTCACGAGAACCGAGCGGGCGACGTTTAAAAGGCTGTATTTAAAAAACCGGCAAAAACTGGCAAAAGATATTTATATCTACATCATGCCTAGGATTAGTAGTAACTAGAAATGGCCGTTTAAAAGGTGTCGGAGGGTGACAAAGTAGTTAAATCCAGCCATTTATGTGGAAAAATACGTGAAAATCACGTAAAATAGCGTTATGTCTAAGGGTTTATCTAAAGCTGTAGACTTAATCTAAAGATATGATTTCAACATGGTAAACCTTAAACTTACCTTCAATTTTAGGATTCCTTTTTAAAAACTGTGTTTTTGTGCCGAAAATGGCGACGAACCTCACATATAAAAATCACTTCACTGTGATAACCGAGGAAACTGGTATGAACTGCAGAAAGACGACCTGCGCGCTTACCTTTGGAAGCTTATAATTTTCTTATCACTCATCCAATCATCATGATATTTGGCCGAGATACTCTCCAGAGTATGTAGTATCGACCAGTGGTGCCATTTTTCATTTTTATTAAAAGTCAATTTTTCGAATTAATGTCGCCTAAATCGGGCTCTGGAACCAATGTGCGTCGCTGTCGCCTTATCTTGCTCGAGCACTTCGGCCAGGAAACCCCCTCTCCCCACCAGGTAGCTACGATGTCGCATTGTTTACACTCACAAGGGGAACTTACGGACCTGCCGCCTCCGATTGGGCTGAATTTTTTTTTACAGACTCTATGGACCAATTCTAGAGGTTAAGTTGAGCCGTTTTCCCGAATGCGCATAAGGAAGGGCGTTAAAAATTCCCAAAAGTTGCGTTTTCGGCGTGTGATTTGGTCGTGCGGCGCGTGGCAACACTGAAGCAGCCTCTTGTACCGCTTTATCGGCCTGAAGGTTTCAGCGGAGTCCGGAGCCCTACTGCACACGTACTGGTTCCAAGATAGTGATGTCCCGGGTTCGATCCTCGACTTTTTATTTTCCGCATGATCACGTAACATTTTATTTTTAATTCTTCATCCGCATTTATAAATCAAGCAGTTCCGATCACTATCCCCCCCCCCCCCCTCATTTTACGTACATTTTCCCCCGATATTTATTCACATTGGCCACATATAATCGTATGAAACTTCATTGATATAAATTAATGAATTAAAAAGCAAAGGGCTAAAATAATGTGTTTCTTGGTGACCCTTGCGTGCACATGGGTTTGGGGTTGCTTTTCGATTTATTTACACATTAAACATTTTTCCAGGAAAACATTGGGAGATAATTTAGTAACAAATAAGGTTTTCTTTTGCTTTTTAATTCATTAATTTATATCAATTAAGTTTCATACGATTATATGTGGCCAATGTGAATAAATATCGGGGGAAAATGTACGTAAAATGAGGGGGGGGGGGGATAGTGATCGGAACTGCTTGATTTATAAATGCGGATGAAGAATTAAAAATAAAATGTTACGTGATCATGCGGAAAATAAAAAGTCGAGGATCGAACCCGGGACATCACTATCTTGGAACCAGTACGTGTGCAGTAGGGCTCCGGACTCCGCTGAAACCTTCAGGCCGATAAAGCGGTACAAGAGGCTGCTTCAGTGTTGCCACGCGCCGCACGACCAAATCACACGCCGAAAACGCAACTTTTGGGAATTTTTAACGCCCTTCCTTATGCGCATTCGGGAAAACGGCTCAACTTAACCTCTAGAATTGGTCCATAGAGTCTGTAAAAAAAAATTCAGCCCAATCGGAGGCGGCAGGTCCGTAAGTTCCCCTTGTGAGTGTAAACAATGCGACATCGTAGCTACCTGGTGGGGAGAGGGGGTTTCCTGGCCGAAGTGCTCGAGCAAGGTAAGGCGACAGCGACGCGGAGCGCCCATTTACCTCCGCCGCACAGAAAATAGTCCGGGTTCAATCGCGAATATCTCAGCTTCTACTCGTAAAAGTGAGCTAATTTTTTGGCTTTCCCTTAATTATGAACTTTATAACAATCTATTAAAGTTTCATCAACTTTCATAGAGAGCCGCTGAGCCCATGCTCTGTGCAGGGTTCTTTAAATTGTTGAAAATAAATATCTATAACTAACTAGCTACGTTTATGCGAGGCTCGAAACCGAGGTTTCACGAAACCCGAGTTTGTAATGCTAGTTTTCGCCGTCGGGTTTATGCGGGCGCTGTAACCCGACTTTCGCGGGAAATCAAACTTTCCGATTCTGGCGCTGTTTATGCGCATATTTTCGATTGAACTTGAATTTCATGCGTTGGCGCCATTTTCACAAGCTATACTTAATTTTTTCACTATGAATTGATTCAATAAAATTATTATTACTCTTTTATCCCGTATATGTTCCACAATTTTTCCGCAATATATAAGCGGAGGCTTCATCTTCACTGAAAAAGCCTTTACTGACTTTCTGAGCAACAGTTGGAAAAATGACAGTGGATTTTTAATCATTTTACGTTCATATTTAAAAATTGAATGAATACCTAAGTAATCTCAACAACCCTTTAAATCATGCTCGAGCTTATATTCTGAGCTCAGAAAAGTTGCCATAGGTAATTTTATTGATGTTAAAAATAATTGTGGCAGGCGCAGAAATTCATCATGTTGTTTATTGAGCTTCTAATGATCTGACAATAGGTAGATATAGGCATTGAAAGTGTAGGAGTGCTAATCCAGTAAAGCACCACACCTTCACTCCATGGTGTCGTAAAGATTGTATGTCTGCCATTATTGTAGTGAAACAAATAACTAATCGGGAATACTTATGGGAATCGCTCCTTCAAAATATGATCAAAATAAGCGGATATTGATAGGTCAACAATGTATCGCTGAAGCAGAAGCGTCTAAATCCTCTTGAGGCAACGGACGGTGACAATCTTAACAAACTGATGACGCTTCACAAATTTTAAATTTCCACATTCCCAGAGACACGCGCTGAAATCCTGTTTCTCACCCCTCTTTCCCACTGCTCTCCGAGTCCATGAGCAAGACAGGAAGAAAATAGGCAAGCTACCTACTACTGTTTGCCTACCTATGTGTTTTTTTCCTTAAACGTGATTTTCAAAGGTGACTCATGTAAAGAGCAACTGACAAACAAGATTTCAGAACCTGCCATTGCATTTCACTAACCTAAGACACAAACCCAACCTTACCATTGATATTCTTTCGCTTGGACTGTATATTATTCTCCCATTGAGATTCGATATGAGCTCAATTCAAAAATGCTTTTGAATTTAATTATTCGGGTAGATTGGAATATGGGGCTTTCAGTCTACCTGTAAAGCGCATTTACTAACATTCACTGCTGTCACAAGATATTTTTGCACAGGCAGAGCCACTTTCCACAATAGATGGATCTCTAACGCCAAGGCTCAATTATGACTAGTGATTCAACGACCAAAAATTGTTTCACGCCTCAATAAAAACCGTATTCTTATCTCAAATTGCAAATCTTGGATAACAGAGCACTCACCAAAAAATCTCCTTCCTTCTGCCTCAGTATGAGAAGAGTGACGATACTTTGGAGCAATAACTTTGAACTAGTTTCAATAAATGATGGCCTCAGAATTTGAGTCATCATTTACAAGAGATTGGATCAAAGAAATAAGTCAGCAGGTCACGGTTGTGGCTGATCTCTCACTTTCAGTAGGACAACCAGGAAATAGATACATGGATACCACACAAATTCAAGAGCTACACAGCTCTGATTGGATCAGATTTCAGATTTAATCGGTAGAATGAAATGAAAAAAATTCGGTGCACTACTTAAAGGGAAGCATGGTGCCTTATCTTGAAATCCTAGGCAAATCGTGTGGATACAGTAAAAAAGTTCTCCGCAAATGATGAACTCGTAGGTAAGGCTATTACTCAATTGTAGCCTGTAAAGCTCTTTGCTTGCTTTGCTTCTGTAGTCATAAAATGTTGATTAGAGTTGCAAGAATAATCTGAAAAAGCAGTAAAAAGCCTGGATTCCATCTGACACTAAACACCTTCACTAGAAAATAACGTCCTACGTTTAGCTAAATAAGGATAAATAAGCCACATATAACTGAAGGGGAATCACGTAAAAGTGCTTAAGCAACAATTATAGTAAAATTATGATTGTAAAAAATGTTGAATAATGGCAAAATTAAAGCTAAATCGTGGGATAAGCACCAGTTGTTTACGAGCGTTATGATAATGAATCCGCCATATTGCCGATCGCGCACCTGAAAATCGCATTTGAAGTCGAATTTCAACTAATTTCAACCTCCGGTTCGTTTATGCGGAGTGCGAAAACCTAGTCTTTAGTGTAAAATAAGGTTTCAAACACAAATTTCGGAAACCTACATTTCGTTAGTTCCGTATCGTTTATGCCGTGATTTGAACCTTGGTTTCAAACTCAGGTTTCGATTGAAGTTAGGTTATGAGGCTCGCATAAACATAGCTAATCTAAATATCGGCGACAATGGTTTAGGTAGACACAGTAGCATTCTGTCTAGAGTACCTGTATAGCGAGAGTATGGACAGATCGCTTCTTGGAGGGCTTAGGGCCCAGAAGTGCAGCCACCCTTCTAACCAACTTCTAACGCACAAAATTTCACTGCCAGTCTGTAGATTCCAATTCTAACGAAGATGGCTAAGAAAGTTCATAAATGAGCGTTCTTCCACAAAAATGAGTAAATTTATGCATAAACTAAGTCAAATACGTGCTTTATAAACGATGGTTCGTAACAATTGTATTAATAAATCGCTCTGGATAATTGAAATTCATAGGTTGGCTGCATTTCTGAGCCCTAACTTTATTCGCAGAGGCATCGGTGAAGGCCTGATGGATTTTCGGAGTTTCACATCTGTCTATACTCTCGCTATACATGTACTCTAATTCTATCTAAAAGATTTTCATGTTTATTTGACTCAAACACAACGCAGACCAGGGATAGGAGAATACTCTGCATTTTTTGAACCCAGACCTTGCTTGGAATTTTCTAATTTCATTTGCTTTCTCTCTTTCCCAGGAAGAATACCGCTGATTGAGTTGGTGCATCTCCTGAATGTGGATATTAATGTGATCAATGCTCAGCTTCCTCTTTTGGAAGGTCGAGATGATTGTAAAGTATTGATGGGTCATTTGCTGGATCAGTCCTACATGAACAAACTAAGTGAAGAAATAAGTGACAAACTTGATCAGCAGGGTATTTTGAATATCAACGAATTGATCAAAATTTATGACCTGCCTGCAGATTTCTTACAAAATGTAAGTAAGAACTTAATTCAAGATAAGCGGCAGAATTTTTTTTTGTAAGTAGAAAAACCTTCTTACTTATTTTGCTTCCACGAAATTAGGTAGCCTACCACAGGTACTTACTTTCGTGTCTCCATGTAAGTATTTCCTCAACGATAGTGCTAAAATTAAGGTTAAAAACATCAACATTGCGCCATTGTATTTCCACAACGGTTCTTATACCTATTAAAATTTAAGAAAAAAAAGTAAAATTTCCACCGGAGTCTTGTCTTATTTTGGGGTCTCTTTCAAGGCCAATTTAGAGAATCTCAGAGATTGGCTGAAAAAGGGCTATTTTTCAGTTTTTTTTATGTATTTGTCGTAAAGGACCCCGCACACCTCTTATGGGAAGCTGCACCACGAAGAATTGCCTTCTGACTTATGTATTTCGATTCTCCTCAAGATGCTGATCAAAAGTTATAATTGCGCCAACTTTCTACGATGCACCGTTTTCGCAAAAAACCTATGAGAAGATTCAATTATTCGGCGACTATGAATAAAAAAGAATAAAGCATTTGAGAACAGGCCCGATGTGAATAAGAAAAAAATGTAGCATGTGTCCGTCTTCTTATCTGTACTTGCCGACTCAGGGGCTATCTCCCTCCCGCACTCGCCCGGTAGACGTTCAGACTTTCCTCTTCTTATGCTCCTCAAGAATCTGATTTGGATGGTGGTCGAGCAAAACGGCGTGCGGAATCCGAGATAAGACTGCCGCTCGGTGCGGGAGTCCCCATGATTTCCTTGTTGACACACAGCCGCTTGTCAATCGAGCACTGAAATGAGAAATCTTTCTGGCTTTTTATCACCGAATAATTGAATCTTCTCATAGGTTTTTTGCGAAAACGGTGCATCATAGAAAGTTGGCGCAATTATAACTTTTGATCAGCATCTTGAGGAGAATCGAAATACATAAGTCAGAAGGCAATTCTTCGTGGTGCAGCTTCCCATAAGAGGTGTGCGGGGTCCTTTGAAGCTTTAATTCTTATGTGATAACTGCACGGAAAAAAAAAAGAATTGCTGATTCAGCAATTCAATTGCTAAAAGCAGTGAGTTTCAATGTAGATTTTACAACACAAAAATGCTACTTTAACCACCCCTGTGGTTAAATTAGTTTACAATGTGGTTAAAGTAGCATTTTTGTGTTGTAAAATCTACATTGAAACATTGCACTCACTGCTTTTAGCAATTGAATTGCTGAATCAGCAATTCTTTTTTTTTCCGTGTGTTCTCTTCCCTCTTGCCCAAGTTTGTAACAGACCCATTTATCCACATACTCTTTTCAGTTCATGCTAATTCCGCTTTGCTCATTGTTCTGACACAGCATTAATTTTCCAGGCCATCAAGCGTAATCTTGGTAAACCAGGAAAAAAAATCTATCAAGATAGTTATGATGAAAAAGTCTTCTACACTGACTTATTTCTTTTAAAACTAAAAGCAATCGTGAGAGGTGCGCTTCTAGCTATCACCAAGCCCACATCAGTTCAAAATATCGTTAAACAATGCTCTATTCTAGAAAACTTATTTTACAGTAAGTATGATCTACTTTAAAATGGTGATTGAAATTCTTCCTTGTAGGTATACTGCATGTATCATCGCTAGATGTTGTAAAAAAAACAAAAAACAAAAAACAAATTTGCCCATATTCACTGAGAGATCTTCTTTGTCTTCTGGTTAAAGTCAGAGACTTTCTCAAACGTTTATATCCTCCTCAATCTCAAATAGAGTGTATTAAATAACACTAAGAATCCTGTGTGACGAACAAGAGGATTTGATGCTGCCTATTTTTTTTATTTACCTGTATAATGTGTTCTTTATGACCTTTTAAGCACTGTGACCTTTACAACTGGAGCTGGCTAGAAGCTTGTTTTGAGAAAAGTGGTACTATAAAGGGAAGTTACTTCAAGTCTGAAGGTGGTTCTGAAGAAGAAACAAAATTTAGCCAGTTTAATATCCCTCAGCAATCGGAATAGTTTCCTTCGTTTGTAACATCCATAGCTTTTGAAAAGCCTCCTGATTGCATGTAGGGGTGGTCAAACGAATTCTTGTCAGTAAGCTATCAATATCGTCTTAAACAGATGCGACAAAAAACGTCTTAAACAGATACCGGTAAGCATTCCGACAGTGGCGATGATATCGTTAACAGCTGGCCTCATCGGAGTAGCGAGAGCCCGCACTCAATGTATTCTTGCCTTGTGTTTCAGTTAGTCAGATTGCCTGGCACGACGGCGCGTAAAATAGTTAAACACGTGGTAACAGTTCATTTTCGTTTTCTCCGAAAACTCAGATCGCCATTGATAAGAGTCCTCTTATCATATTTTTTTCAAAACTGAATTGTTCCGGTAGCTCACCGACAACCAATAAAACAGCTCTAATTGCATAGAAAATGGATTCACCTGCAACTACCCCACACTCAAGTAGTAAAAGTTGTCCCAAAAATGAGTCTCTTCATTTAGGATTCTCTGAAGCAGGAAGGAACACAGTAATTTTTATGAATTAGGTTTTCTTATTGCGAGCACATCTTTTTACTGAGATAAGATTTTTAGAAGTAGACTAAAAGGTACATATGGAAAGTCTTTTTTATGGAGACCTCCTTTAAACAATTAACAGTGAGTCCAATGTAAACTGTAACTAAAGACTAGATTCAGGGCTCATGAGAATGTGGCGCTGATTCCCTGATCAAATCTGACCACTTTTTTGGAACTCACACTCCTGAACCTCCTGATCAGAAGGTACACTCAGCTTAAGCCCTGGAACACGGAAATTTTTGAGGTATGAGGGTCTGAAGTGTACCAAACCCAATATTTATCGGAGAAATGAGTCTCTTACAGTGAACTGTTTAGGAGATTATACCATGGAATTAGATCAGTTGTGTTTCACGATGCTGATCAAAATGCTGTCATGATGGACAAAATTCACCCTTCAATGGCCAAAAGGGGGAATTAAGAAGACTGGAAAGGCCTTTAAAATGAGCTACAACTGGATGGACTGAATTATTGATCTCTTGAAGAGTAAAAGTGTTTGCTTGGATAAAACGTGAAATGAGGAGCTCCATAAATCTCCCAATACGGTCATTTCAAAGGTTCTTAAGAGATAGCGTAAGGTTTATGGATGATTGCGGAAGCTAGACTTTCGACCCATCTTGATTGGCCAGCAGGCATGGAGGGAACTTATCTCCTCTGTTTTGCACACTCTTTGAATATAACTTGACACATCTCTTCCTGATCCTCTTCCTCTTTCTCCCCCACCCCCAAATTTATTTTCCTCCTTCCCTCATCCCTCCAATTTGTCGGTGGGTCTTATGAGGACAAAATACGACAAAAATTAAATTCCCATCTGAAATAATTCTAGAATTTTATTAGATTTTGGCACTTTTCGTGTACTTACAAAAGAGCATGATAGGGGGTTTGGATACCACATTTGCTGTCATGGAATAGTAGCAGCTTCAGTGAGAAGGTAGGAGGAAGAGATGCCTCAAATCATAAAAGGGGTGGAAGATGTGTGCAAAACACAGTGGAACAATTTCCTGGAATGCTGATCATCTAAAATGGCAAGAAAGTCTGGCTCTCACAATACTCTGCAAACCTCCTGACCTCTCGTAAGAATCTTAAAGATGCTTCTCATAGGTGATTAGGTCCAGCACTTCTGTGTTCCCTCACACTTTTAAGAACTTCTTAGCCTCCCCATGTAAAAGCTCCCATCGTAAGATTAAATGTTTCCTCAGAAATCTATTATATGAGCTTTGGAAAAACTCTTAACACAAGATTAATTTTCTCCCAAAAATTTCGATTTATGGACACTTCATGCCCCTCGTATCTTGAGATCCTGAATTTTCGAGAACTTGTGTCCTTTCTTGTGACTTGTGTCCTGAACTTCAAATCCTATTCAAATCCAACTTGTGTCCTCTGATTATTGATCAAGAGATTAAGAAGAATAAGTCCACAGGGAGGCTGGATTCCTGGTAAGCCTTGTGTCTAGTCCTTTTTCTTTGTCATATTTGTCTGAATAATAATATCGATGGCCAAAGTGCGAAACCACATATGTATCTCCATTTGCAACATTGTAGACTTCTTGTCATACTTTATTTCTTTTCTGAAAAACTAGTCAACGTAATTATCTAAAAACTCTCTCGATTGGAGGAATATTCTGAGGAAATTTCAAGCTGTAAAGTTTCCTTGTCTCTCTTTGAAAAAATAAAATAGGCATGGAGATTTTGGATCATAGAGAAGGAGATCCATGGTTTTGCACCGTGGTGATTATTTTCTTTTCTGGAAGATTTTTTAATATTCCCTTTTTTTAATTTTAGCTGCACATGACATTTTAACCCATGAAAATCAGATACCTGGTGCCTTATCAGAGAAGCGAGGCACTTCTTGCACGTACATACCCCTTGTTTATTCTAAGAAACAGAATGAGTGGGCTACTAATTTTGTGAGACAGAATGGGTACATTGGTAAGCGTTTACTTTTTTCTTTCATTTTTGAATGAATCAACAGAACTAACTTCAGAATATATTTTCATAATGTAACTCTTGCTGAAGCGGTTGCCCATTACCGGTCTTTAGCCCTCTATCAGATGCAATCCATATTTTCATAGATCATATTGTAGTATGTGACATGCTCAATTAATATGATGGACTCATCAACTTAGCTCCATTCTTCATAGAGGAAGAGACAAAACCTTCAACTGCCTCTAACTTTTGAGCAGGTCCTTAGATTGAGTTGAATTTTTTCTTTTTATTAAAAAAAAAAAAAAATAAATAAATAAAAAAATGAAGTAGGTATCTCAAAGAAATTTATCAATTTATACGTAACAAAGTTGAAAACATTTCGTGTAGTACCAATTACAGCCACTTTTCAAATGTATAAAGAGGAAAAATTAAGTTCGGCCATGATTTCTTAGTGCACAACAACTCCAGCAAAATGAAAACTAGTATTCCAGATTCTATTCTGAATTTCCTTTAGTGCACAACAAACCCTTTTGTTGGGGATATTTTGATGTCAGGAATGGACCAATAGACAAGGTACGAATTTAAGCATTCTAATACATGTTTCTTGACCAGAATTTCATGTAGAACACAATTCGCGCAACGAAAATTACCAAAATCAACTCCTAACAAAGATATTAACGTTTATATTTCACATTGGTTACGAGGAGTTTGAACTGCCCGCTCACAAGAAACTCAAAGCTCTACGTGAGTCAAATCGTGCACTACAACGGTTTCAGCAAACTTCTCAATCAAGCGTTGCTCATTTCCCACCATGTGCTGCTCATTTCCCACCATGTGCTGTTCAATCTATAAACAACTTGCAATAGTTGAGCTAAAGCGTCAAGATTAAGGTTGCCAGATTTTAATATCGCAGAGACTGTCATGATAACGTTTAGCGCGCGATGTGAGTCACGTGGAGCATTGAGTTTTCATGAGCGGGTGGTTTGAATTCACGCATCAAGAATCATTAAATATCTTCATAACGAGTTGATTTCGGTAATTTTCGTTGTGCGCATCGTGTTCTACGTGAAATTCTGGTCAAGAAACATGTATTAGAATGCTTAAATTCGTACCTTGTCTATTGGTCCATTAATCTGCGTCCTGGTTACGGTGCTCGCCTTTTCTGCCCTTTGATTGGGGGGGGGGGGCTCCAAGTAGTGGAAGCAGGGTCGCACAGGCAACCGGGAAGTGGGAGCACCAGGAAAATCTCAATGGCCTGGTCTGCCTGGTTGATATCCAGGGTGATTTTGGATTGGTATATCAAGAGTCTGACATGCAAAGACTCTATTCAGTGTTGAATGTTGTCAAGCATAGCCAGATTAACATCGAAAATTTTTATTCCCTCTTCTCCTTCTCTCAAATTTTGACCTTTCAGTTGCTTTTTATAGATTTTTTCTGTTGCTCTCTTTGCCTTAAAAGACTTCTCTGAAACTGAGGCTTAAAGTTTGGTCAAATGCGGTAAGCTCAAACTTTTGTCAGGAATGTTTCTTTTTCCCATTGTTTTTTTTCGAGCAGTGTTTCTATTACCCAATGGCCTTGTCTTCTAATTCTAACGAAAGTGCTAAACATAGTATGGTTGCTTTTGCACTCAAATTTATTCTGTCTCAGTAGAGATTCAATTAATTCTGTCATGTAAGATGCAGCAAAACTTGACCAATTTGCTCTCCTTGACATGTTACTAGTTCATATTGCAATGTACGCTTTTACAAAATTATGATTTGATTACATTGCTCTTTATCCAACCTCTCCTCCCCCCTGTTCTGTAGCCTTTAATCCTCCCCATTGGAATTTTGCTTTTAAATGAAAATTACTAAAAATAAAAATTCAAACGCAACAGGGGCAATCCCTTTTCTTCTTGAGGTCAATATTGTTCAGATTGAGATCACTTAAATGCTAGCCCATAAATGTTAATCCGGAAATTGATCTTTTGGAACCTTTTTTGGATGCTTAATTCTCAATATCAAACTTTTTAAAGGTGAAATTTATTTTCCTAACGATGAATGCTCCTAGCATCATCAGCTTGTTTGGATGTTCCAGGATCATGTCAAAGACCTGTCAATATCCAAAGGTGCCCATATTTATACCCTCTTCATTTCAGAATTTGATGCATTGAGTCGTCTTGGCGTGTTTGATCCTCATGCGTTTGTTCGAAACCACTTCCAATCTGAAAAACTCTTCTTTTTACCAACTGCTGCCATTGGACAACAATTGATTTCACAAGTAGAAGCAACTGTTGAAGAGACATTAGCTACCGGTTCTTTCACAGACATAATGGTACCTTCTTTTTTTAGCCATCCATACCAGTTTTTTTTCAAACCTAAATTATTGGTCCTAAGCTGGACCAATATTCAAAGTTTTTTTTTTTTTTTGCAGAACTCACAAAAAAATTTGAATTATTATAGGGGCACTACGACTAAGATTTGGCTAGGAAATGAGCTTAATGCAAAAACGGCTTTTTTCGCCCCCCCCCCCTCCCTTGGAATTTCGTCAATCTTCGTCTATTGATTACTCATACATGACAGCTTCTTTTCCCAAATTTTCAGAGACCCCAAAAAATTGGGGGGGGGGGGGGTGGAAGCCAAAACCTGTGAACCTCAATATCTCTCGAACGCAAAAAGATATCGAGGTCTGGTTTGGACGAAAAATCGTCTAAAATTGCATACTTTTGGATTCTAAAGGTCAAAATCCGGAAATTCGGTTTTTGTGTCAAGAAAATGTCTTATAAACGAAGAATTTACAAAGTACTCAATTTTTTATTTGACCCAAAACCAGTTTTTTAAATTGTTCGTTTTTTTCCGCATCCAATCAGTGGTCCATTAAGCTGGGGAACCGAAGGATTCAAGAGTTATGGATGATCGAAGTTTCCGCTTAACGCGCGCCGACCGATTTTCGCACGCCAAACTATGGTTCCAGAGCCTAATCTGGGTATTAATAAATCAGATTTAATATTCAAACCGTTCAAAATACATTTTTAGAGATTCTTGAGGGTTGCTGAGTTAAAAAATTACAGATACTTCCAAAAATTCACTTTTTTTCAGCGCTACTTGAGAAGCCCACCTAGTGCCGACCGATCAGCCGCTCAGATCCTCAGCGTTGTTAAGTACAGTGCTTCTGATCACAATGTCATAAACCCTCCACGCATAATTATTGCAGAGCTTGAGATTATGCAATTTTGGTCAATTTAAAACTAATTTTAGATTTCCAGCTTTCTCTAAATCGTGTGGAGCTCTCTTTCCATTGCAGTGTAAATATCTTATAAAAAATGCAAGTCATGGAACCACCTCAACAAAAATCTAGGAAAACATTAGTTTCATCAGTGTGCTCCACCAGAAAAGTTTTTAGTCCATAAAGCGGAAAGAAGAAGGGAATGGTCATTTTAAACCTCAGTACCTACTCAATATGTGCTCAAATAATTATTATGTTTTCCTTCTCCAGGATGACTTGCCATCTGTTTTTGAGCCTGAAGATGGAGCCGTGATACTCAAAGAAGCATTGAAACGAAGCAAACTGAAACAACAGCCTCCGATATATTTAGAAACTATTGTAATGTCTGAAGAGTATTTTGATAAAATCATCCAATTTGTCAGAGAAAATTTGCTTCATAAAAATGTTGAATCAGTAAGTCCTCAGAAATTGTTTGTTCAAATGTTGATCAGTTTTGAACCTCCAAATCAGAAATCCAAATAATATACTTCTGTGAGGAGAAGAATTGAAGTTCCATAGAATATAGTTAATCCTGAAAATTTTACCTTGCAAACAGCGACCATTTGGAAACTTCTATGATCAGCTCACAAATGAGAAATTAAGATCAGTCATTTACATTTCTGCGTCATCACGGATCCTTCATAGGTACTGGCCGTGCAGAAACCTAACCCTGTACTGGTTACCAGCTGCTCCCAGCAGGCTTATTATTGAAATTGATAGACAAATAAGAAAGGCAAAATGGGGTGATCCTACCGTTTGAAATAGGTGGTTGTTGTAGATTAAGGGAGAAAAAAAATGGACGAACTACTGAGTTCCTCGTTGATTGCCGTTTGCAAGTCTATTACTTGCCTTGTTTGTTCATCGCAACCATCCCTCTCAACCAATAGGATTGCTCCATTTTTTCTTCGTCTCTGACTTCGTTCATTAATTTCAATAATAAACCTGCTGAAGGTGTGATTCTTTAGCTATAGAGGTAGGGTGTTATTATCAACTTGTGCGATAATCTAATCGAGTTTAATCTGTTTGGCCCTGTCAAGGAGGCACTTTTGCAAATTTCCAACCCTCTCATTATGCATTATTGTCACTATCACTTCTTTCTCAATGTTCAGTTTTTGTTTGTTGGCAATTTTTCTTTTTGTTGTAAAAAGCATCTTAATTTCAGGCTGTCAACTCCGGTGACTTTCTAAAAGCAATTGCAGACTCCAGGCTGAAAGGAGCAAACCCTGAAGTGGAATTTAAAGATGTAAAAGCTAATCGGAAAGATGAAAGACGGAAAGTTGCATCAAGTGGTAAAGGAGGAGGTGGTGCTCAGGTAATTCAGAAATTTGCTACCTTCAATTGAAGTGTATCAAAAATACTGTGCTACTGTATGATATCAATTTTGAAAAATAATGGTACTATTAGGTCGGTTAAGCCTTTTCCATGTAAGCGCAATTTGTGAAACTTGGAGCAAATTTGTTCATCAAACTGGGGTTACATGGAAGAAGTTCGTCCTTTCCGAAAACTGCTCTCATGAAGGCAGGGTCTTTTTTTTCATTCTTTTTATTCTCTCATTTGAAAGTACATACTAAGTTATTGGTTTTTTTCTAAAAACTTTTTTCCGAGCTCTTTTCTTAAATTTTGGAAATTGCCAGAAAAGGTCACTCAAAATAAGTTAAAACAATTAGGGTAGTGAAAAACAGGGTTTAAGCTGCGTGTTTGTTGCGTTTAAATATATGTGTCACAATCGATATGGAGTCCATAGTGGAAGAATACATAGCAGCGTTGTTATGTTTCATTGATCAGCAGAAGGTTATAGGCTAGGACTTGTCATTTTGAGAAATTCAACTGTTCTTTAACATACTTATTGGATATCCCTATTGCTGCATTTGCCATGGTCCCTTCTTTCAGATAGTCTTAACATTATCATGTTATAGCAGAACTGAGACCTCACCTCAAACGAGATATGAACCATGCTTCTAATGGCAGTGTGGTGGCTATGAAATAAATGGAAAACCAGTCCTCTCTGTGGAAGGAAGAATTCGTGTGGCACCAAAGAGCCTTATGCAAAAACGGCCAAATCCCCTGTAGCTCCGATTGCTTCCATTTTTTAGTATGCTATTTCACCATAACAAAGGGTCCCGTTTCTGATACTTTCAAGTCCAAAAAGAATTTTCCCGCGCTTTGGCGGCGTTGCCAAGCTGCAACCTTAAAAATTCGATAACTTTTGAACCAATTGAGCTATTGATCTGCGGTTTGCGCTAAAATTCTTTAAAAATTATGAACTTTTCTTTTATGTATGATTTTTGGATGGAACGTAACATTAAACTTATGATTCACCTCTTTTTTTGGATTTTTGATCCGTTGAATTTGACATGTTCGTAAATACCCAATAAAGCTAATTTTTTATTTTAAAAAAATATGTCCAATTGATTCCTCGTCTGATTCCGCATCTATCGATATGTCATACTCGGCGGGGAAACGATTGGTATAGAAGCTATGACCATTTTTATACGCGGGTTTCGACGCGCCGTACCCATTACGCACCGTTACAACCGTCCTGGGCTCCTCGCCGCGTGGCCTAGCGACTGATTCATCGACTTTACGCAACTTTTTAGTTTTAACTGACTTACTGAAGAGATAATTTGTAATAATAAAGTTCTTGTGTCTAGTGATTTGTTGTTCTAACCCATAGTTAATAGCTAGTTCTAAGTGTCAGAGACCATCCAGGCAAACGAATAATTTAGAATAAGTAGAAATGGAATGTTGATTTCAGCCAAGTGTTTTATGGTTGACGAAAGTTTAAAGACGATTATTTCCAATGTTTGAAATTCAAACAAAATGATGTAAAATAATCTTGCAAAAAAAAGTGAAACATAGGATAAAGTACCTCAAGAGTAAGCTAATTAAAACAGGTGAAAATAAAACTACCTATGCTAGGTTTCTTAATATGATTTAAATATGGTAAGTAATTTAAAGTAAACGTCACCCATTGAGATAAATTCCCACATTCGTCGTCTGAATCATCCTTGGATGTGTCCTTTAAGAAAAGTTTGATCTGGTATTAGTGCCAATACAAATATTCTGCCGGTGCCTTGAGTCCTGCATGACGGCCGAAACCTAGGTACCATATGATGACAATCGCATGTGCACAGTGCCTAATTGTTCTGGCTCCATTCATGCACGTACATAGCAGGTGGCCACTGATGACATTGTTCGTTTATTAAGATAAATTAATATAAACACATTGTAGATCTTTAGCAATTTGTGTCTTGTCAATAATCTACATTTCAAAAAAACTGGATCAACAACATGTATTCCTTGATCTAAAAAATTTGGTTGGTAGCTGTCCTTGCTTTGAAATTCATATTTGCCGCAAGCAAAATGATCTGCTATGTCAGATCTTGCGAGATGTAACTGGTATGATCCACAAAATTGTTTAATATCTTCCGTGAAGTTGCTGAAAGTACGTCCGGCTCCTCCAATTTTCTAAAGTTTTTACTTTTTCGAATTAGGCCCCTAGTTTCCACGATTTTATGCATCAGATTTGGCTCGTTAATTTTTGCCAACATTTCCAATGCCACAGTTTCACTGTTCTCGTCACTGTAATTCCTACGAAAAAAAGCGTTGTGAATGGCGGCTGTTATTCTTAGATCCGTAAACAAAGATTTTTTGTAAGATTATTTTATATCATTTTGTTTGAATTTCAAACATTGGAAATAATCGTCTTTAAACTTTCGTCAACCATAAAACACTTGGCTGAAATCAACATTCCATTTCTACTTATTCTAAATTATTCGTTTACCTGGATGGTCTCTGACACTTAGAACTAGCTATTAACTATGGGTTAGAACAACAAATCACTGGACACAAGAACTTTATTATTACAAATTATCTCTTCAGTAAGTCAGTTAAAACTAAAAAGTTGCGTAAAGTCGATGAACCAGTCGCTAGGCCACGCGGCGAGGAGCCCAGGACGGTTGTAATGGTGCGTAATGGATACGGCGCGTCGAAACCCGCGTATAAAAATGGTCATAGCTTCTATACCAATCGTTTCCCCGCCGAGTATGACATATCGATAGATGCGGAATCAGACGAGGAATCAATTGGACATATTTTTTTAAAATAAAAAATTAGCTTTATTGGGTATTTACGAACATGTCAAATTCAACGGATCAAAAATCCAAAAAAAGAGGTGAATCATGAGTTTAATGTTACGTTCCAAAAATCGTTCATCCAAACGTTACGTTCGTTACGTTCATCCAAAAATCATACATAAAACAAAAGTTCATAATTTTTAAAGAATTTTAGCGCAAACCGCAGATCAATAGCTCAATTGGTTCAAAAGTTATCGAATTTTTAAGGTTGCAGCTTGGCAACGCCATCAAAGCGCGGGAAAATTCTTTTTGGACTTGAAAGTATCAGAAACGGGACCCTTTGTTATGGTGAAATAGCATACTAAAAAATGGAAGCAATCGGAGCTACGGGGGATTTGGCCGTTTTTGCATAAGGCTCTTTTGCACTTGGACGCTGGATTCTACATAGGCTGTCCAAAAAGTACCGAGACTGGTTCCATAACTCAAAAACCAAGATAGCTAGAGGCTTGATCTTGGTCTCATTTGAAAGATCAATTCAATATCTATCGATTGAGACCAAGATCAAAACTTTCGGTCAAGCATTTCAAAAGTTACGACACTGTTTGTAAAAAAAATATCTGGACCCCCTACCGTTTTTAATGACTATTTCCTCTTGCCAGTAACACTCTCTAAATTATTAGTCGTGCAGCGAAGCCGTATAGACTCTAGGTTTCGCCGGAGGCTAAAAAATGTTCACACTTTTAGGCTAAGTCCAAGAGGAGAATTTTCGAGGAACCAAGTAACATATGAAATATTGATATCGGTGCATTTTGGCCCAATGGAGATGTTGCATGTGGGAGGAATTTGCAATTTGACTGTTGATTCTTGTATGAAAGTTCGCGAGGAACACGATGGTGCCACTGGTTTTCTCTGAAATCATCTCCCAAGCTCAAAAAAAGCACTCAAGTTGAGGCCAAAATGGAGGGGATATCCCACCCTACCCTGAGAGTCCACGTCTACATGAAGACAAACTCACCATGCAGAGATAGGGAGCAAATACATTAGCAGGGTTGCCGTGTTTTCAGTTTTGGAGTCCCCACATAAATTGGCAGCCCTGTCAATGTATTAGCTCCCTATCTTTGCATGGAGAGTTGGTGCTTTTTAGCTGAATTTCGGCCAATAGGATCTTTAATGATTTATCAGTAATGGATGTTTATGTTGATTAATTATTACTGTCTGAAAGTGAATCCTGTGGGAGAATATTATAGGGTTGGTTCAAACAAGTTTTAGAATTTTTTTCTTTAGCGCTAATGGACCCTAAGCGACAACTTCAATTCATCGAACTAAATGTTTTCAATGTTCATAACCATTTTTTAATTGTCAGAACTCACTAGACCACATTATATTCATGATGAATTTAAAGAATATTGCTGTCAAAAGTTGAGTTCTCCTTCGATTTAGCACTTTTTGTCGTTACCTTAAAGACCATACGGAAAGTGCTAAATCTACGGAAAACTCAACTTTTCATAGCGATATTCTTCAAATTTATCATGAATATAATGTGGTCTAGTGAGCTCTGACTTTTAAAAATGGGTATGAATATTTAAGGCTTTATTTTCCTCGAATTTAAGTGGTTTTTCAGAGTCTACGGTAAGAAAAAAAGTCTAAAACACGTTAAAAGTTACTTGAACCTACCCTGTAATGTTGAGCTATGACTTCAACTTTCATGAACCCTTACTTGTGCCTTTCAGCTTGATTTCGCTAAACGGAATTATTTATGATTGAAGTCATGGTTGAGTTTACTATGCTGATAAAATATCATTGGAAAATTTAGGTTTCACCATCATAGTCTTCTAAAAATAACCATCAGCATTACTGCACCAACCAAAATCTAGCCCAAAAAAAAAAATAATTCGGCTGAAAAAGTGGGAGAAGTTGGGATGTGCAGTCTTAAAATAAAAATACTTAGCTGTGATTGGACGTAGCTTTGCTTTTATTGAGACTTTCAAATTTTATGAATAAAAAACAGTAAGCGTTTAGCAAAAACAGTTAGTTCTGTCCTTACCCATAGACCATACGAATAGAGCTAAATCGAAGGAGAACTTAGCTTTTGACAGCGATGCTCTTCAAATTTTTCATATACCTATACAATGTGTTCTAGTGAGTTTGGATGGTAAAAAATGGTCAGGAACATTTAAAGCTTTATTTTCCATGAACGTAAGTTGTCGTTCAGGATAGATTCTGACCACTAGATCCTTACTAGAGTAAGGAAAGAAAGTCTAAAATCGTTAAAAGTCACAGAAAAACGCGAAAAAAGAAAAAAGTCGGAAAAGGAAGTCAAATTTACATAACAATTAAATTAACATAAAAATTTCGTAAAAAGTATTGGAAATTACGAACAAATGTATTTACGTAAAAACTGTATTAAAAAGAAAGTTAATTTTAATTAAGAAAAATAATCTTGGTAAATCAATTTCTCACGTAAATTTGACTCAAACTTCATTTAAAAAACAGGACCGGATTTACCTACTTGCCGCCCATGGGCCGGATTTACCTACTTGCTGCCTATGGGCCACCTGTATTTTGCCGCCCCCTTCTCATTCGTTTCGAAACATCAATAAAAAACAACTTAATCGGCCCGAAACAGTAACAGAGAAACAACTTAAAACGGGACTAAGGCCGCAAATAATAAAAAGAAACACATAAAATATAATAAGAAACCCGGGACGTTTCGCAGGGATCACACCCGCATTTTCAACCGGCAAAACAAGAAAAATTAAAAGAAAGGACACTATGCCCCTCACTACTAGCAAAAGTTCGCACGGAACTTTGCGCGAAAGTTAAGTTCCGTAAACATGTGTTCCGTAACTATGTGTGAACAAGGCCTTCCATTTGTAAGAAATGAAGGTAAAAATTATGCAAGAACAAACATAAATGTGGTTTAATAATTTTAACTTCCGCCGGCGCGCCGCGCTGACCGCACTGTGTTTGGCACAATGCGTGAAGTATTCGTACAGTCTTGCAGGCGCTGTGCGTTTCACGCCGACCGCCGCACAGTGGATTGAGTCAATTAGAGGGGTTGGACATGAAATTTTTGACAAAAACTGCAAATGTTGATGTTTATTTCGTCACATTTTAAAGTTCAAGGGGTGATACTGGAAGAAAATATCACGAGAAAACCAGTGGAACAGCTTGCAGAACATTAGGTTCTTGTATAAACGGAGTTATGAGCGTTTTAAGTTCCCAAATTTTTTCCGACCTCTCTCATTGACTCGATTCACCGTGCGCCGCGCTGAGGGCTTCTCCTTTTTATCTCAAGTCCTCATCATCATTGCTGCACCGCTCCATGCCAAATTGCGTGTTTAGTTTCTCTCTTAACTCGACTAATTAAAGGTGCTGTCTCTTGTGTCACCGAAAGACGCTTTCTCGTTTGTAATTTTTTTTCCTGAATCCGATTTTTTTTAAACCTACATTTTAAAAAAATGCAAAATGCGCCCCCTGCGTTAAGAAATGAGAGATGCTGTACTCCATTTCCTAATGCATCTGACGAGTTTTTCAATTAAAAAGGAACGTATGACACTCCACAAATAAATCACGTTTGAAGCGCAAACCGGAAAAAACACGATTTGTCAAAAGTATTCATTAAGTATTGCACTTTCCACAGAAGCATATTGCACAAAAATGTCACTGTAACGACTTCCGGATATGGTTGCGACCAACTTAAGGCTCAAAATTTTGATTTGTTCGCTCCCTAAAAAAAATGGTCCATCTCTGTAACTGTGCTCACCAAAACTAACAAAGATCCCAGGGTCACATGCTGTCCGTGGTCCCGGAGAGAGGTGATTTATATTATTTAATTGTTTTTTAAATAAACTTATGCTAGGACACTATCCCTAAATAGCAAACAGACTAATCTGGCTCCAATGCTTCGAGCTCTGCACGTGTGCACTTGAGTTTTTCGTTTTTATTACTCTCGCCAGGGTCGGCCTGCCCAGGGCCGAAGGGGGCCCTCCTCCCCCCTGTAACGAGGCAAATCCCGTTTCTTCAGAGGCACATACGTCCTCTGGTATAAGATAAGCCAACGTTACTGTAGTTGCCAGAATGAGCTCGCCGGGATCCTGGATTCGGGCGCCAATTTTAAAAATGAATTTGAAAGAGGGGAAGAATGATCAAAAATCTCGTGTCTCGAATTTACAAAAAGAATGTCCTTTTATTAGCTAAATTTGTGAGGATCCTACTCAACCTACACTCAAAATGATGATAATAATTTAGCCGAAATGCCACTCACTAACGTGCACCTCAAGGCTTGAAATTTCAGGATACATTTAAGAGGAGAGGAGGAGTGAAGCTGGGCGAGATGCTACTCACTAACGTGCACCTCAGCACAGAAGAAGAGAAAAGAGGAAAGGGAATGGACAGAGGGCTCGACGAGATGCCACTCACTAACGTGCACCTCAAGTCGAGAAAAAGAGTTAGAAAAGATGAGAGAAGAGTTGACCCTCCGGAGAGGAGAGGGTGATGAACAATGTTTGGCTTAGAGGGCTATCAGATTGATTTAAAGCTCTTGGAAGACGATCTCGACATTCATTGCAATATTTTTGTTACAAGAAAAATGAATTAAAATATAAAATTTACAGAAATGGACGTAGGAAAATTTCCTACAGACATTTATAGTAGTTTAGAATTTTTTACAATTTTTCGTTTTGGGTAAATCTACGGAAAACCCTGATTTCGCAGTCCAATAAGCATATTCGAGAGAGAAAAAGGAGAGAAACAGTTTTCCATTTCTTCTCATTATTCAAACAGCTGATGTACCGTCACCGGGCGTCGCGGCGCGGTGTCGCCAAGCCGTGACACATTTGTCGCTTTTTTGGTCTACGAAAGAAGGGAAAAAACTTAAAACGAAGAATGAAATTCTTCGTTACAAATCTCCTCCTTTTCGAAGATGAGGAGACTGCTGTCTTGAAGCTTAAAATATACATTTTGTAAAAGGTATACACAAAAAAGTTGAGATACACTAATTTCAACTTTTAGGGCAAAATTCCCAAGACAATTCACAAAGTTACTTCATCCTGAACAAAATTACGAAAAAGATTCTATGAGAAAAAATAGAGGAAAATTTCTGCATGATTTTACAGATTAGTTACAAAAGGAAGACACATGACAATGACATGAATTAGCATGTTAGACTGAAAATTTACAGAGGATTAACAACGAAAACATCGGCAGAAAATTTAATGGACAAAAGCAAAAATCAGAAAAATACAAAACTGGCCATTAGGTAATTCAAATAGAAACTGGAAAAAAAATTGTTTTAGTTGAGCTGACCATAAATCCATAAACTAGACGTGACCCTTACTGCAATAGTTTTACTGTTGGTTTTTTGTCTTCCATGTGTCTGATAATGAATCGGTCCAATTATCAACTGACTGAGAGCATCATAACGTCCCATGTAGACAATAATATCTTTGATTGAGATTTTGCGAGAAATTTCACAGCAACCATACGTCGCTCAACTCATAAAATTGTTTGGAAAGCCTGTCAATGAGGAATTGGACAACAACACCCTTGCTAAATCCATAGCGCAATAACCAGGTGGCCAATACTACTGAAAAAAACTGAGTTCCAAAATCACACAAAAGAGTTAAGACACTGGAAATTACAACTGGAAGAATTCTACGTATTTACTTTGTCTCACTACCACTACTGACACTAAGTAACTCCCATCTCAAAATAAAAGATTTGCCAGGTTCATTTAAGATTCCTCAAGTGATCCTATAAATTCTTAATATTTATCAAGACAACATTCCACGACTGTAGGTAAACCCTAAACCCTACTTTAAAACCAACTATGTGCAGAACTACATCTTCAGGGTGCGCAATAGATATACGCGGGTCAAAGCTTCAACTTTAAGGCTGTAATAATGTAGCCAAATTTCAAGATTACGGAAACAGGTTGTCAGAAAAAAAAAATATGCTGGTCATTCATAAAATGTCAGGTTCATAACTAAAGTGGATCAGCAATTCTACAATCTAGCCGTTGGTGCATTGACATCACAAAACCGTCAATTCCAAATTCACACCAGGCGTCACAAAAAAAGAAATATTGCTTGTCCAAAACACAAATCAATGAAACCGACTTAAATCATCATACATTAAAAATTGACCCCACACTGTTCCAAATTTCAAGTGATAAAACGCATAAAAAGTAATCATCTTATTCAGAAAGAAAATAAGTGGGAAACATTACCACCATTACATTTAACGAAGTAGTTCGAAAGAATTTAAAATTTAAGGATAAAATTTACTACCCTCTGTGAACATTTTCTAGGGCGTGCTTCAAAGCTCCTACGGGTTTAAAAAAAAAATAAATCATATTTTCCAAAGAGTACAGGGTTCGTATAGAAAATGATTGGTTTCAAGACTTTAAAAAATTTCAAAGTTTCAATGGTTTCAAAAATTAAGTTTCAAAATTCGTAGAAAATTCAAAATTAAAATCTCTCGTAATGACACATTCGCGTATGCCAGACTCACAAGTTTAGCTAACAAGACATTCAGGGGTACAAAGAGCCGTATGCAAAAACGACATTTTTCGCCCCCCCACTAAAACTTATTCAAACTTCGTCTATCAGTTACTAATACTGGAGCGCTTCTTTCCCCAAATTTTCAGACCCCCAAAAAATTTTGGGGGGTTGCTAGGGGGGGGGGGGGTGGAAGTCAAAACCTGTGACCCTCGATATCTTTCGAACGAAACAAGATATTGAGGCCCGGTTTGGACGAAAAATCGTCTAAAATTGCATACTTTAAGATTCTAAAGGTCAAAATCCCAAAATTAAATTTTTAACTTAACGTATGTGCTTTTTTTCAGTT
Organism: Bemisia tabaci; assembly: GCF_918797505.1. NCBI lineage: Eukaryota > Metazoa > Arthropoda > Insecta > Hemiptera > Aleyrodidae > Bemisia > Bemisia tabaci. The sequence continues at coordinate 76,799,774 of NC_092794.1, forward strand.
TTTGAGGAAAAACAATTTCTTTTAAACAGATTAGACGGAAATTTCACATTTTTTGATTTGAACTAAAACCAGTTTTTTAAATTGTTCGTCTTTTTCCGCATCCAACGAGTGGTCGTATAAGCTGGGGAACCGAACGGTTCCGGAGTTATGATCGATTGAAGTTTCCGCTCAACGCGCGCCGACCGATTTTCGCGCGCAAAAAAGTCGGATTTGACTGTTATTAAATCAGATTTAATGTTCAAACTGAGCAAAATGCATTATTAGGGACTCTTGAGGGTCGCTGAGTCCAGAAATTACAGATACTTCCAAAAAATTCACGTTTTTAAAATTACAGCTCCGTAGCGCTATTTTAGAGGCCCACTGAGCGCCGACCGGCCGCTCAGTGGTCCTGTACGGAGCTGTAATTTTAAAAACGTGAATTTTTTGGAAGTATCTGTAATTTTTGGACTCAGCGACCCTCAAGAGTCCCTAATAATGCATTTTGCTCAGTTTGAACATTAAATCTGATTTAATAACAGTCAAATCCGACTTTTTTACGCGCGAAAATCGGTCGGCGCGCGTTGAGCGGAAACTTCAATCGATCATAACTCCGGAACCGTTCGGTTCCCCAGCTTATACGACCACTCGTTGGATGCGGAAAAAGACGAACAATTTAAAAAACTGGTGTTAGTTCAAATCAAAAAATGTGAAATTTCCGTCTAATCTGTTTAAAAGAAATTGTTTTTCCTCAAAAACTGAAAAAAAGCACATACGTTAAGTTAAAAATTTAATTTTGGGATTTTGACCTTTAGAATCTTAAAGTATGCAATTTTAGACGATTTTTCGTCCAAACCGGGCCTCAATATCTTGTTTCGTTCGAAAGATATCGAGGGTCACAGGTTTTGACTTCCACCCCCCCTAGCGCCCCCCCAAAATTTTTTGGGGGTCTGAAAATTTGGGGAAAGAAGCGCTCCAGTATTAGTAACTGATAGACGAAGTTTGAATAAGTTTTAGTGGGGGGGCGAAAAAAGTCGTTTTTGCATACGGCTCTTTAGATAAGGTTCAAAAGAAGTCCCAGTTCGCGGGCTGCCACTTTGTAACGAGGCAAATCCCGTTTCTTCAGAGGCACATACGTCCTCTGGTATAAGATAAGCCAACGTTACTGTAGTTGCCAGAATGAGCTCGCCGGGATCCTGGATTCGGGCGCCAATTTTAAAAATGAAATTGAAAGAGGGGAAGAATGATCAAAAATCTCGTGTCTCGAATTTACAAAAAGTATGTCCTTTTATTAGCTAAATTTGTGAGGATCCTACTCAACCTACACTCAAAATGATGATAATAATTTAGCCGAAATGCCACTCACTAACGTGCACCTCAAGGCTTGAAATTTCAGGATACATTTAAGAGGAGAGGAGGAGTGAAGCTGGGCGAGATGCTACTCACTAACGTGCACCTCAGCACAGAAGAAGAGAAAAGAGGAAAGGGAATGGACAGAGGGCTCGACGAGATGCCACTCACTAACGTGCACCTCAAGTCGAGAAAAAGAGTTAGAAAAGATGAGAGAAGAGTTGACCCTCCGGAGAGGAGAGGGTGATGAACAATGTTTGGCTTAGAGGGCTATCAGATTGATTTAAAGCTCTTGGAAGACGATCTCGACATTCATTGCAATATTTTTGTTACAAGAAAAATTAATTAAAATATAAAATTTACAGAAATGGACGTAGGAAAATTTCCTACAGACATTTATAGTAGTTTAGAATTTTTTACAATTTTTCGTTTTGGGTAAATCTACGGAAAACCCTGATTTCGCAGTCCAATAAGCATATTCGAGAGAGAAAAAGGAGAGAAACAGTTTTCCATTTCTTCTCATTATTCAAACAGCTGATGTACCGTCACCGGGCGTCGCGGCGCGGTGTCGCCAAGCCGTGACACATTTGTCGCTTTTTTGGTCTACGAAAGAAGGGAAAAAACTTAAAACGAAGAATGAAATACTTCGTTACACCCCCTTCCTCCTCTTACAGTTACTCTCCGGAGCTTCGGCTCCGGTGTGGCCGCAGCCGTTGCGCCGCGTCATTTTTGTGGGAACATTGATCAGCGTTTCGAGTAAGGCTCAGTTCGGGTGCGATATTCTATCGTCTGGCGACTGGCCGCTACGCGCCCAACCCCCTCCCCCTCCGTCCCTAAGACACTCCGCGCCACCAGGCTATCGATATTTTAGACCAAAATATTGTATCGATATTTCAACGTTGATATATCGTCCGTATCGATATGTTATGGGTAGTCTAGTCAAACCGGGTAATGTCGACATTACCCGGGTAATGTCGGCAATAATTGACATTACCCAGGTCGTTTTGGTCAGGTTAGGTTAGGTTAGGTTATACTACCCGCCATCCCACCCCTTAGTCGTCAGGGAGGGCCGCAGACGGGACCGGCTGGACCTAACCTAACCTAACCTAACCTACCCGAACCTAACCTAACCTACCCGAACCTAACCTAACCTAACCAAAACGGCCCGGATAATGTCAATTATTGCCGCCATTACCCGGGTAATGTCGACATTACCCGGTTTGACTAGATTACCCGTAACAGATACATTTATCTCTAGAAATATCGAATCGATTTTTCTTTCTTTCTTCTGCTAAGTTGTGTATTTTACACCTCGAAAAATCGGAAATTATGGTCAATTTTTCATAGTTCGAATTTCGGATTTCGCTGGCCAGGTCGTCTACGTCACAGGGTAAACAAACCTCAAGATGCAAATACCTCCTTTTTTTCTCTATGTAGGTATAGGACTTTTCGCGTGGCTGCTCGACGGTTTGTTAATCTGTGGAGGTTAAGCTACATTCACGCGTCGCAAGCAACCTGGCGCGTCTGCTTCTTGCTACTGCGAGCGCGCCTTCATTCCCTCCCGCACGCAACAAGGACAACCGCGATGATAAAGAATTCCATTCGGCGAAATCGAGCCGAGAGCAGGCACCACGAGTATATACATTATGGGTTATTTTAGTAATGGGTGGGATTTTATTTAAAATTTCTAGGAATCCTAGGTATAGTATTTACTGTAGTAAACAATTATCATTTATTCCATCACTTCTTCGGATTATTCATTTTTAATCAATCTATATTCATGTGAAGTGTAGCTCATCTGCATTTTTCTTTCCTTGGAACCTAAATGTATATTATGAGTTTGAATCCATCAGAAACTAAGTCAGTCAAAATCAAATTTTACTACGTACGAAGTGAAAACGATTTGTATTTCGCAAATCAAAGTGATAATTAAAGCAACCAAACTGTGTCAGAAATGTTCCCAAATTACTAGGTAAGGCTTTTATCAGCTCATTATCTGATCCAATAATTTCAATTGTGGCATTTCATTGCGGCATGTCGCCGCACGACTTCTATGATACTCCAAGTCTCACATATATAATTTGAAAGGGGGGGTCTGGGGGGGGGGGGGGCGGCGCCTTCTCAGCAGGTAGCTTTTGCTACTTGTTAATGATCAGTGCACGGTTCTTTTGCAACTAATCATGGCAAAACCTAATTGATTTGGAAACACTGTCAAGCCGTCGTCGTCCGACTACGGGTATAAGGGTTCCAAGTCCACGGGGAAAGAATCAACCGTCGGTCAGCCACCCCTAAAAAACCCGGGAAATATTCCGCAGTTGTTGACAGTTCACAGTGCGTGCGTGGTCTACGCTGCAGATAGTGAGTGATTTTGTTTCTGTGTTCGAAATTTTTGATACCACTGCTTTACCTCTTTCCATGATGGTATCAAAAATTTCGAACACAGAAACAAAATCACTCACTATCTGCAGCGTAGACCACGCACGCACTGTGAACTGTCAACAACTGCCGAAAATTTCCCGGGTTTTTTAGGGATGGCTGACCAACGGTTGATTCTTTCCCCGTGGACTTGGAACCCTTATACCCGTAGTCGGACGACGACGGCTTGACAGTGTTTCCAAATCAATTAGGTTTTGCCATGATTAGTTGCAAAAGAACCGTGCACTGATCATTAATAATTTAGAGAGTGTTCCCGGCAAGAGGAAATAGTCATTAAAAACGGTAGGGGGTCCAGATATTTTTTTTACAAACAGTGTCGTAACTTTTGAAATACTTGACTGAAAGTTTTGATCTTGGTCTCAATCAATAGATATTGAGTTGATCTTTCAAATGAGACCAAGATCAAGCCTCTAGCTATCTTGGTTTTTGAGTCATGGAACCAGTCACGGTACTTTTTGGACAGCCTATGTATGTATGGAGAGAAAGATTTGGGAATGAAAAAATTTCCTTCTCCACTTGTAGAACTTCGATATATTTCAGTTAGGCCGAAAACTTGCGAATCTTGTGGAGAATTTTAAATTAAAAGGTCCTTGGTCAGAGTTAGAAATAGGCTCCAAAAGTGACCAAGACCTTACAATTTGTTTATTTATTTGTTCTTTCAATGCATCGATCATGTTTATACCATTACTTGATGCTTATTCTCCTTTTAGGGCCGAGAAACTAAAACAAAATCGACCAAAAAGAAATATTTAAATCGGGGAAAAGCAGCTCAAGATAGTTCTGATGAGGACTTAGCTGATATGAAGAAACCAAGTGCTGGCATGTATGAATTTTTCACCCTCAAAGATGTCCAATCCACTGTTAAAGAAATACTGCTTCAGTCTTCAGAAGATACTGACTATGATACTACTGAGTTATCCAAAGAAATATCTTTACAAATTTACCCGTAAGTTCTGTCTCAAACAATCTTTTCATTTTTAAAAAATCGGTTTCATATTCTGAGCTTCTAGTCCAGGCGCCTGGTAAGTCTACCTGGAATTTTGGGCACACAGCGATTTTCTTGGCTTACGAATCCGAATCTGAAGTTTCCTACCGCGTATCTGGTGAGCATTTTCCGCCATTTTGAAAAAATGGCCTAAAACGGCCTTTTTTTGCGTTTTTTTTAAATAGCGGCTACGCATGAGAAAAAATCCCGGATTTAGCTAATGTTTTGAATAGCTGACAAAATTTGGAAGAAAATGGTATATGAATATGCTAGGTTTGCTCAAAAATTGAGGAACCTCGGATCTCGGAACTTTGGAACGCTTCGGAACTTAGCTGACCGCGGCGAGCAAGATCGCGCGTTGACGGGCTGCGCCGCGAAAATGTGAATGGGCGCGATGTTCACGATGCTGTATGTTCCTCAATTTTTAAGCAAACCTAGCATATGTATACACCATTTTCTTCCAAATTTTGTCAGCTATTCAAAACATTAGCTAAATCCGGGATTTTTTCTCATGCGTAGCCGCTACACAAAAAAAAAACCGCAAGAAAGGCCTTTTTAGGCCATTTTTCCAAAATGGCGGAAAATGCTCACCAGATACGCGGTAGGAAACTTCAGATTCGGATTCAGCGACCCAAAAAACATTCAGTAAGCCAAAAAAATCGCTGTGTACCCAAAATTCCAGATAGCCTCATTTTTAGCTACCAGGCGCCTGGACTATTCTGCAGCATTTCTGCTGAGTGAACAATTAAATCAGTGATTCTGAACAGAAAAACTGATGCACCAACAAATCGGAAATTCAGTTTCTGATGATTTGGTATTGCTTATACATAGATGCCTCGTGGAGCTGATTATCGAGCAGAAAAACGTTTTCTTTCTCTCTTATATTATTCCTTTTCTTTCTTACTTCTGATGTCTCGTTTTCATTTACTTCTTTTTTTTCTCTTTTCTTAATTTTGCTTCCCCTTCATTATTTTTCTTTCATGTTTTCATACTTCATTTTATTTTATTTCCCTCTCCTTTTATTCTCCTCTATTTTTCTCCTCCCCATTTATTTTTCCTGCTCTTTTTTTTCTCCACTTTTTCCTAATTCTCCTCCCCCCCTCTCATCTCCAACTTTTAATAATCTCTCTCTTTAATCTCCCTCAAGGAAGACAAGACCAGTTGGTCCTATTGTTGCCAGCCTAAATAAACTTTCTTAAATCTAAAATCTATATCTTTTATTTTTCTGTTTCCTCTCCTTTCTGTAATTTTTTCATTCTTGTTTATTCGTTTCACTTTTGCATTTGCTTTTATTTTTGATCTTTTCCACAATATCTCTGTTTTCATTTCTTCTTTCTCGCTCCTTAATTTTTTTCTCTTTTATTTTTTCCTCCTTGTTCGTGCTTTAATTCTATTTCTTTCCCCTTTTCTTTCCCTTTATTATTTTCTTTCTCTCTTTATTTTTTAATTTTTTATCTTCTCTTTTTTTCTTTTGTGTTCCCCTTTCATCTTCCCCTGCTTTTTTCTTTCCATCGTTCCTTCTTTTGTTTTTGGCTCCACATTTTTCTTCGACTTTTATTTTCTTTTGTATTACTTTCCGTTTTGATTTTTTCTTTCTGTCGTTCCTCTCTTTTTTAATTTCTGTCCTTCTCCTTTATTCTGTATTTGCTCTTTTTCTCCTTTTTATTATTTGTTTTTCTTTCTTTTTAATTATTTTCATTGTTATTTTATTATTTTTCCTTTTTATCATTTTCTGCTCTTTCATTTCTCTATTTCTCTCGTTTTTTTCCTTTCTCTTTTGATCATTCCTCTTTCTTTTATTTTTTCTTTCCCTTTAATTTTTTCTTTCTTTTGATTTTTTCTTTTTTTCTATTTTTCCTTTTAAATTACTTTTATTTTGGAATTTCTTAATTTTGCCACTTGGCCCCTTTTTTCTCTCTCCTTCTTTTATTATTCATAGTATTTAGTTAGAATGATTCTGCTTGAAAGTCCAGAGGGCGGCAACCTTTCTGGCTGGCTGTAGAGGTTTGCTGTTTCAGTAAGCTTGGAACAGCTATTTTCCTCAACACTTGCCTCAAGAATAATATCAATTTATTTTTTTATGTCCCAAGATTTGTTTTTCGCATAGAAAAGTCAACTTTACTCGTAATATTTTTTTATTTACTTTAATTTTCAGAGCCCTGAACAAAGAAAGCTTTTCTCTAGCAACAGAACTATGTGAGAAAAAAATTGCTGACTCATCTTCTAATCGAAGAAAAGTTGCTGTCGATATTCAAGAACGGCTCACCACTCTCTTCAACGACATAAAGTTTTATGAGAAAGGAACTAAGCATTTTCAGTCAAAAGATATTCAAAAGCAGCTCATAAAATATCTGTTAAAAACTTTAGGAGCAGAGTTAGTCAATTTAATTTTTCACTACGTATGTGTAATAGATACAGAGCCGAGTACAATTAGTGCTGAGGTAAGTTCCTGTTCTGTCCCAGATTTTTTTCACCTGTAAGTGAGAGTTTACAAGTTTTTTCACTATTGTTCATCATTATGTTGTTTACACTGTGGATCACATTTTTTTCTTTATGGTTAGACTCGAAGACAAGAACAGCTTCTCAGACCTTTCAGATTAATTCTTCAATCAAATAATCAGCATTGGAATGAGTCAGAGGTTCTGAAGTGGACAAGTTGTGGCCAATCTTCCATTGTTAGACCATCGGCCAAGGAAGTCTGCCCTATTTCAAAATTTGGAGCTTACTGTAGTCTGAATAAAGTCGAGTTTTCTAATTATGGAGTGCTAACTTTTAACTTTGGACTGATGAATATAGTTTGACTACATTTTGCGATGAGGATCCACCATTCTTTGGCTCCTCCTGAGAACAACGTATGTGTCATTTGTTTCCACTCACAGATAGGTGCTTTTATTGGTGAACAGGAAATAGTGTTTCTTTATTACAAAATGAAGTCTACCTATTCTTTTGAATCATTTTGGTGGTTTAAAGTTTATCCATGTATTACATGTATTTACTATTTGGCAGTTCTTGCAAGTCGGCAAATCCGTTTTCCCTTCATTTAAATCTATCATGAATAATTAACATAGAGTACCTAGAATTGTAATGTAAATGGGAGAGCTAGCGCCACTTTTAAGCATTTTCCAGGTCCTGAATTCTGAGACTCCTGTATCATGCCGGGTCACATTTTCGATACATAATCGATAGCTTTCGATACATGGGGACCCAGCCATCAGATGTAAACAAAAAAGATAGGAATTACTACTTATTCTACATTCCTATTTTGTATAAAAAACGTGACCAAAGCTCGGCAAACACGAAACGGGCTCGAAACTCGTCAACGAGAACATGGCACCAGCTCTCCCATTTACATGACGACTCTATGTACTCTATGATAATCAATTCCAGGAGAGGTGTTTTCATCTATTTTAGTTACAGAACAATAGACCCAAGAATGGAGAACCAGAAAGTATTGAAGTATAATTATTACAAGATCAGACAGGTTATACTTAATATTTTTAGAGGTATATTCTTAGCTGAGCTGTGCACCGCATTGCCATGTAAGGTCTAAAAATCTACATACTCCCCCAGCTGATCATTCCTGATCAGTGGTCGAAATTGGCAACACATACAGCTCCATCACAGCTCGGACAATAACTGCTTTCTGGGTCTTCACTGTAACTACTCGCACACGACCGTCAGCTCCCTGATGTAGCTTCTTGACTCTCCCTAAGCTTCAAAACATCAGCGGAGCTTGTTCATCTTTTATTACACCTAAAGAAACGAATTTTGATGCCACGGTTATCTTTCAGCGATTTAGGCTTGCGTTGAAGGCTTCGTAAATACTCTTTTTTCCATCGTCTCCAACAGTTTTTACTATCATCATTGAATTTTTGATACACTGATACCACTGTGTGGCTTGATGCATCCAAAGTGGTTGCCGCGGGTAGTGCCGTCAGTGGTCTGTCTATCAAGGAGTGGCTAGGAGTCAATGCTGTAATATCAGTAGGGGACATGGACAAATGTATTGACAGTCGAGAATTAAGAGTTGCCTCAATTTGTACGATTAGCGTTTTGAGTTCTTCACCCTAAAATACACGAGATCTGTTTACTCTATACAAATGATTTTTAAATGATTTTTTGTGAATAGAAATTTCCCAAAGACCTCCATGATGAGAAGACTTTGTTCGATTAAAATTTCATGTTATCCCATTTCGAGTCATTTATTTACACAGTGCTTGATTGTCAAATAAAGTAGTTCGTTCATTGTTTGCTCCGGACAAACGTTTTAGCATTATCCGTGAATATTTCTGATGGCAGCCCTCTTCTGAAATAGGGCCTTATTCTTAGGCATTCTTAGGGAATTATTCTTGCCTTATGTTTGACAGAAGCCACAGTGGTGGAGCATGAAGATGTCTAATATGTTCTTGCAAGAATTACAGTTCTGTAAATCGGTGTTTTGCTGGTAATAACATTGGATATCTTTCGTTATGACATATAACACAGAATTCTGTAACCTTCCTTCCACTCACAGTATTCCAATTTCATCTTGGAACCGAGACAGGGTTTTGATATTGCTGGAACTTAAAACAATACCGTGGTTCTTTGACAAATGAGCAATTTATTCGGAAAATGATTCTACTGGAATGATTCTCTTGCATCTTTCCTTTGCCAACTCAAATTCAAAGGAAGCGATATTTCCATTTTCAAATTTTAAACTTGTAGTTGTACTTTGACTGTAGCTTGTAGTGTCTGATTCGCTTTGTTATAAATGTCCTCTACAACTTCTGAGTTAACTTACTCTCTGTCCGGCAAGAACAGGGGTTATGGATCTCGAATAATCTTTGCTTCAAACGATGCCCAGGAGCCTTTTCATTGTCATATTTATCAATCAAAGCTGCCCATGCTGCTGAGTAATACTTCTCATCAAATTCTAATGTCTTGATCAATGCTGCTGCCTTACGGGTCAATGAGTTCTGCAAGTAGTGAAATTTGATGATGTTCATGAGTGCAGCATTGTCATGAACTAATGTTAGAAACATATGCTTATATGTGTGCCACTCTTTCTGAATACCTGAAAAATCTTGTAATTTTGGTGCTGTCAGATGTGATCCAAAAGCACTTTACTGGAATACAGGCTGTGCGATAGTGTCTCGTCTTTGATCCATATTGACTTGGTTTTTGCTTTAACCTCATGAAATTTCTTTTTAAACTCCAACCTTCCGGATTTAATGTTCGCAAATTCTCTCACAGTGCAAAAATACTGCTCTAGAAGTCATGTAAGGTCTTAATACCTAAAAGAGGCAACCTGCCTCCATAAATATCATTGTTTTACAAGTATCAAAAGAGGCAATACCTAGTTTTTCCAAATTATAAGCATTGCCCGTAAATGTGTTCTCCGATAGCTACAATTGTAAGTTCAAGTAAGAAGATAATCTTCTATTTTATGACAAGTACGTATCACTCACTGGACTACTGAGCAACCTCTTTTTCTCTCTCCATACCCTAAGCTTCTTTTTCTTATCCGTCTAGATGCGAATGAAACTCATTGCAGAAGCAGAGGATGAAAATAGAAATATTCTATCAAAACTGAACAAGTCCCTAGGAAGCGATTCATTAGAAGATTTTGTCTCTGTTGTTGAAGAAACATTAGCAGCCATTAGAGTTGTTATTAAAAAGCAAGACAAGAAAAGAGAAAGGTAAATGTGAAATTCTTATTTCAATGTAGATCTGAGTATCTTATCAATATTTTTAGACGTTCTAAGGTATAGACTCAGGTTTCTTGAGGCTGTTACAGTAAGCAATATTGTAAATAAAGAAAGTGTAATAGTATGATACGTTCTTGAAAAGGACCCTGCACACTCCTCATGGGAAAGTGCATCACGATCGATTTTTAAAGTTTTTATTGTATTCAATTCATCTCATGATGCTGATCAAAAGTCATCATTGCGTCAACTTTCTACGATTCACTGTTTTCGCACAGTACGCCCAGAACGTTTCAATTATTCGGTGATAAAGAGTCAGAAAGATTCCTCATTTCAGCACTCGAGTGAACAGTCCGCTGTGTATCAACAAGGAAATCAGGGGAACTCCAGCACTGAGTGGCAGTCTTATCTCGGATTCTGCACGCCTTTTTGCTTGACCATCCAAATCAGCTTCGTGAGGAGCATAAGAACAGGAAAGTCGGAGAAAAACAGAGAACGTCAAACGGACGAGAGCGGGAGGGAGATAGACCCAGAGTAGGTAGGAATAGATAAGAAGACAAGACACTCGGTACGTTTTACCTTAATTCACATCAGACCTGTTCTCGAATGCCTTGTTCTTTTTGACTCTTTATCGCCGAATAATTGAAGCGTTCCGGGCGTACTGTGCGAAAACGGTGCATTTCAGAAAGTTTGCGCAATGATGACTTTCGATCAGCATCTTGAGGAGAATTGAATGCATTAAAAAAATTAAAATCGATCGTGGTGCACTTTCCCATTAGGAGTGTGCGGGGTCCTGTAGAGAAGAATTTGAAAGGGTCGTAAATTTTTCGCAACTATGGAAAGTCAAGCGAAGCTGTCAGGCCCTGAAGTTTTTGTTTTTTCAAACATTTAGAATGACTTTAATTTCACCTATGCCTTTCATTAGGCGAGCTTGAACTTTGCACTTAACGTCTGGTGAATAGTGTTTCCATGCCCACATCCTTGAAATGTCAGTTGATCTTTTTGCCAAAATCTTCAGGAAGTCAATAAATTTTAAAATTGACAGAAACTCACTACCGTGTATTGAATCTGATCTTCTCCGCATCTGATTTCTCATTAAAGGAAAATAAAATGAAATTTTGTGTCAGACAAAGCAAGTTTAGCCCTGAGAAAGATGAATCTACCAATTGACATAGAAAATGATCCATAGAGTGTATCAATTTTTTTTTTTTTTTTAATGTTTTTAACTTTCTGATCTTTTCCTCTGATTATTTTTTAAATGAACGGTTGCGCATGAGACATTCAAGTAAATGGCATCATGGCCTGTAGTTCCAAGTTAAGGCTGTAACAGTTTTTTTTTTTTTTGTCCATCAGATCCCTAATCATGGCACATAAACAGGCTCTTTTGTCTGAAATGGATGGACTGGAAGAGCCAGCAGCTGTCTTACACTTAGCTTCTCTAGTTCTGTTTCAAACTGTAACGCAGAGCATGCTTCATGCGTCTGGCAAGTTTGTCTCTTCGATCCTTGCATTCTTGGAGCCGCATTTGCCACCAGATACTTTTTCCCACCTCAGAGAATTCCATGGTAAGCTATTATTGATACCATTTTTCCCATTATGTCCCATGTTGTGTTATTTCATATTTTTTTTTTTTTTTTTTTTTTTTTTTTTTTTTTGTCGATTGGGCCTGTATTGCTGGTTTTTATTTTAACACCATCTGTAATACCTCCATCTTCAGCACAGAAATACATTCTTATTAATTTAATTTCACAATAAGGCGAGCCAAGCAATTTGCTCTCACAGCATTCACCTGACTGCAATAGAGGGCAGATTGACATAGTCAGTATCAGTTCCATGTGCAAGTAAAATTTTGTAGACATGTAAGAAGATAGTTCTGTAATCTACAATAAATAGGAAAAATTATGCTGTAAAAAATCTGTTCAAGGGGAACTTTGTATTTGTTTATTTTAAAACTACAAAAACCCTCAAAAACATTTTTCGGGCAAAAAATCCTGTCGAGGAAATTGACGTGTCACTTCCTTTTAATCAAGTATAAGATAGGCAAAAACCTTTGATGAATTCCCAAGGTCCACTAAGACTAATAATCATCAAAAAGTTCCAAAAACTTACTCGAAAGGAAAAAAATAAAATGAAAAATAAATCCCTGGCCAAAAATAAATAAAAAACGATTTTGAGATAAATCCCTCGATTGAACTTGAAATCACAAAATCGGTCGAGGATGTCAATTGAAACTTTCCCCCCTTTAATTATGAGCTCCGCAACAAGCGTGACTCGCTTGTACCTTTTCATACACGAGCCGCACGAATTCATCTCTTCTTCTCTCCTCTCCATCCGTCCATGGACAGAGGTCCAAAATTTTTTCGGATTTACTGACGCGACCGGCTGCGGGTCGATGCTCTCAGTGAATCGGTGCCTTCTTATTATCCCTGATGTCGGCTTCAAGTCGGTTGCAGTTTCACCAGTCGACCCATTTTTCCATAACCACATGTTAGACTTTTTCGAAACATGATTCATCTGAAACATGGATTTTTTTTTAAGGGAGCTTACCATTTGCTTTGGACGGTAGGTAGGTTGTAAGTAATAATTGTTCTTATACTCTATCAGTTAAGTATGAAATACATCTGTACCATTGGACGACATTTCAACAGACACGTTAGGTCCGGACAAGTGAGGGGATTTGTGAATCGCAAAATTATTAGTGGAATTGTTATAGTGGAGGAGTTGAGTCCCTTCACGGAATGAGCCCCACTTAAGTCGACAGGTTGTACGTGTTTCTCTCTGACTAATGTGTAATCTTAGTAATCCACCCATGTTTACGCACCGAGCCGCAGCCGGTCGCGTCAGTAAATCCGAAAAATTTTGGACCTCTGTCCATGGACGGAAGGAGAGGAGAGAAGAAGAGATGAATTCGTGCGGCTCGTGTATGAAAAGGTACAAGCGAGTCACGCTTGTTGCGGAGCTCATAATTAAAGGGGGGAAAGTTTCAATTGACATCCTCGACCGATTTTGTGATTTCAAGTTCATTCGAGGGATTTATCTCAAAATCGGTTTTTTATTTATTTTTGGCAAGGGATTTATTTTTCATTTTATTTTTTTCCTTTCGAGTAAGTTTTTGGAACTTTTTGATGATTATTAGTCTTAGTGGACCTTGGGAATTCATCAAAGGTTTTTGCCTATCTTATACTTGATTAAAAGGAAGTGACACGTCAATTTCCTCGACCGGATTTTTTGCCCGAAAAATGTTTTTGAGGGTTTTTGTAGTTTATATCAGATCGTTTTTGGGTGAATAAGTACCTAAAGGTCTGGCTATACGAAGAGCTAGCAAAACCGAAGCATTCGGAACGAAAGTAGAGCGCTACTGGTGGAGAAAAGTGAAAGTGAAAACTAGGGTTTCGGCGTTAGCCGCGAGAGAGCGCACCATTGCTGATTCTGATTCTTGCAACTTCCCACATCCTGAGAACTCGGACCAATTGCAGCAAAGTAAAGTTTAAAAATTGCCCGCGAATTTATTTACTTTCAGATAGGGCTTTACAGGATGGCACACTAAGAATAACGTGAAAATGCACTAAAAGAACAAGGGTTTTGAGGAGAATGTATTTTAAGATTGAAGTAGAAATTCGTCTGGATAAAAATTTGCCTTCTTATTTTCGAGGTTTTGTTTATTTTGCTCTTGTTGCTTTCCTACCATTTCCTACTTACATTCCCTCTCTCATTCCGTTTGTTTCTTGTTGTACCTTTCGTTCCATGGTTCATACTCAGTCTTTCGCCTTAACCGAAATGCAAGAGCCAATCAAAAATTGATCCTACAACGCGAAACTCTAAGTATGAAACGAATCTGGTGTTCATTGGTTGAGAAGTAACTGCATCATAAAGAATGTGGCCACCACAAAATTGAGTCCTTATTTTTACTGTACTTCAGACAGTAGTGGGAAACGCACACAGAACTGTTGTCAAATTAAATGATGTTTTTAATTAATAATAATGGAACTATCGTGATCTTTTTATCCAAAGGATTGACGCCAAATCACGGATCGGTTGGGAACAATTAAATCTATGAATCGCTGCGTTGCAGCTAGTGTCTTTTGTCCACCCAATAACAAAAAATTATGTTGGTACCTGCACTTGGTATAAAGATTGACAACTGACTTGACCTATTTGACTTATTATCTTATGTGTTCTTAATGCAGTAAATAAGTCTAGAGATCTAAGTATTGGCATGAGTTCATTAGAGAAAAAGGCTCATCTGAATGTGAGAGGCCAAAGCGGTACTTACGGTCACCATACCTGGGTTCGTAGGCTCACCCTCGTACCTACTGAGACGGCAATCTCCATCTCTTGATCGGAGGATATGCCGCACCTAGTTGGTATGAGTGGAGAGGCATTTATGATTACATTGATACCATGGGGTCTAATTGTATTTAGCCATGATTAACACGATCACACTTATTCCAAAGGAACTAGGCAGGAACACATACCTACGTATCTTAATACTGAAGTCCTCTAAACAGATGAGCGATACATTCTGTTACTCTTTTAAATAGAGGAGAAATGGACGCACCCATTTCACACAGCAATTTATGCAAGAAAATGAAGCCTTCATTGTATTTTTATCATCAACTTATGAAATTATGAGAATAAAACGGGTACACACCTTTCATTAAAGACCTTGTTATACATTGCTGGGCAAAATGAAGTTTCTAACAACTCCTGACGCAAAATCAAAGAGACTCAGAAGAAACCAATTTGAGCAAATGCTCACAGTCAAAGACCTTCGATTATGTGACATTAAGTTGACCTATGATTGAACTGTTCCGAAAAGGGATGGAATTGTGCCTCACACACTCAGGTACGCAAGCCGCGCGTAACAAGAACGGTAGAAGAGATAGGAGGATTCCAAGATAAATAATGAAGGAAACATGTTCTTAATGTAAATAACATACACTTCAGAGAAGCATAATCACTCCAGAGCACATAGGTTGATGGCAAGATATAGAGCGAATAAATTTTGGTCGAAGTTCAGTGACAGTCGCATGTGAAGACCGAGGCTCATATTCCAGTAATTTTTAGACTTTAGTAGTGAGAATACATTCTGTGATGTAAATGCTGCTTCCTTTGGAGAGTTTGGCACAATTTCGGTGTAATTTCTTTGACGTAATTTACCGGAATTACGTCTATCGCTTCAGTCAGGTACTGACATAAACATGACGACATAACCTCACTTAAAATTTTGTCACATATCGTTCCATAAAATAAAGATATCACTTGAACATTTTAAGAGAAATTAAGGTATATCGGGCTCCAGTAGAACACGTGAGACGTAATAATAAGAGTATGTACATATAGTAGTTAGCATCTACAAAGAATTAAACTCTTATCCAAATTAGGTAAATCTATTCACAACTAGCTAAAGAGGTTGGTAACGACCGACCAGAAATCACTTGAGATTTTTAAGAAACCAATGAAGTAGTGTATCGGGATAAAATTGGGCGTAATAATATAAGTGTGTAATATTAGTTAGGATCTAAAATGAATTGAACTTTTAAATTAAATCTGTTCATTATTCACAAATAAATACAGTAGATGGAGGTTGATAACGACGACAGGAATTTCGTTCCCGAAACTCGGACGAACCTGAACAGAATGAACCAATGGCGTTGAACCATTATATTACTGGCTTTTTCTAAATTCAAAAATTATAGCTAAAATTTTGAAGGATGTAAGCGGATGCTGGATTATCCGTGAGATAAAGCGCTTTTTTATGTGGCAAAATGAAATCCTCACATCTTCACGGAGTGCCCTTTATACAGGCTCCATTACAATCTGCGGCCGGGTAAGCAAGAAATCTGTTTTTAAAGATGGTCATGACGGGCAGTTTAGTCGTATTTTCCGTAATTTCTCTTTAAGATCACTAGGAATGTTACAAAACTGTAAAAACCCATGGACACGGTAACATGACGATTCTTTAGGTACCCACTTTTATGGGTCTAAGGTTTACCGTTATCGCGGAGTTCCAGTGACTTTCTCAGGACCCTGAATTCTTGAAATTCAAATTTCCTGGCAAAGTAAAAAGTAAAATTTTCCTTGTTTTGGGTCATTAAGTGCTTATAACTTTTTGAAAACTCAATGGATCTTAATGAAACTCTTCCATTTTGTAGTCCTAATTGAGATGCGTCCGTAGACACCAAGATCGTAGGAATCCGTGCCGTCGTTTGGGCTGCAGTCGAGTTCCAACCGAATCAATTTTCAGATTAAGGGAGTTGCCTGTGACTAAGAGTGTCGGCCACCCGTTTGTTATCGGGACTTTAGTAGGACGTCATTCTCCTCGACCGGGGGTGGCTACCGCCACTCTTGATTTTTGGCTTCAAGGATGGACAGGAGCCCAAAACGCGTCTGTCCGAAATATTTTCTACTAACATCATTATTGACTACGCTGTTATCATTTTAAATTATTTGCAATGCAGTTTTGGGGGGGGGGGGTAGGGAATGTAGATCGAAAACACACAAAACACCAGCAAACTTCGAATAATACAAGTATATATGTCACAATAAAACTCATAAATCTATCTCTATAACTAATACACAAACTCACGGGGGCTGACCGGATCAACGTGGAATCTATTCCTACAGACTGATCTCGCCCATGCGGTCACCGAATCTCTTTATGTCAAAACGCGTGTGCTTCAGCGACACGGCAACTCCTCGTTTAGACATAAACATGCGCCAACCTCCGCTGCACCTATCTCTATCGCTGACCCTGGAAATTCGTGATTCCTCACGAAAAGCCATGACGCAAAGCACGCCTCATCCATGGAGCTGAATGTGGGAAAGTAAGCCTGTAAGGTCTTACGCATTCCCACAACAATACTTAATTTTCTTGTTTGATGTATTTGGTGTGTGTCTTGTGTTAGGTGTTTTTGTTCATAAAATTAATTGTAAATAGGTACGTACTCCTATGTCAAATTAAATTTGTTTGACCATAGTCAGACCAAACTCAATTTTTCTTCCCAATGAGGATTGAAAAACCTAAACTTTTGTTTGCGAATGTGGTTCTTTGCTTTTTTGTTGTCTCCTCCCTTCTCTCTTTCTTTTCATCTAGTCAGGTCAAAATGTGGCATCATTTTATAATTATCTTTTTATTTTTTTTTTTTCAGACTCAGTCTTGAAGTTTTTGACCATTAAAGCGGAGGATGAAACTCATCAAATTATTCTCAAGGACCTGAGAAGTAAAATTCCAACCATAAAAGAAATAGCAAAAAATTTTAAACAATCTGTTGGTGTGTCAAATTAAGAGACTACTTCAAACTTGTGTACATTTGCCTTTGATGAAAAGTGTTTTACATAGGTTGCAGAATAGTTCAGGACTAGCTTTGTCAAGTACCATTTTTAGAGAAGTCTCTGGAGCTCCATGTACTTAGATGCTATGTGTATGTAGCTTGCATAATGCCTTCCTTCTGTCAATTTTACTAGACCGACCAAAACCTCCCTACCTACCTACTGAGCCAACTTTTTATTATTACTTTTTTCCCCGACATAATTTGAAGAACATCTTAAATGTCACCTATCGCAAAGGCTAAAAAATATTTTATCACTCCATCCAGGATTGGGTCAACAATATGGTCTGTGCTAGAATATCTTGATTGGGGAAGTACGGTCGTGTCTGCAAGTCTGAAAGTCCATCTGGACTTCACTCATGAGGTGGGTTGATCTTGGACTGAAAGGGTAATTGAGAATTTTGAAGGAGACAACCCTGTCCAAAATTACTCGTAATATTAACCAGCTTACTAGAATTTTGCCCAGTGCTCTCAGCTATCAGCCCATGACTGACAGAGGTGTCGATACCTCTGCAAATAAGTCAAGGCCCACGTGATCGCCAGTGATTTCATTTTTCCATTGGAATCAAAACTTGTTTGGGAGAAACCAGAAAAGTTATTTAAAACATAGGTTTATAATTATTAAGATTCGTTTGAAGACCTGCACAAGATAAATGATCAATAAAATTTATTATTTTCATTAATTTCCAGATTTTTCATACGAAAACTTAGGGAATGTTGGCTGCTTTTTTGGGCCCTAAGACCCTGCTCAAATGATGAGTCCATAAGTACTTTCCTAATCGGGGAATCCTACAGTGTTCCTCTGTATCTGTTGAATTTAATACATTAGACAAGGTATACTAAGGTGGAGGACTAGGAATTCAAGACAGGATTCTTTGGTTAATAGTAAAGCTTTGTAGTTTGACATTTTCTGCAAAAAATGCCTCCTGTTGGCAAGATTGGGCAACTGTGTAACATCTAGAGGAAAAAGTTTATTTCTCAAAGCGGGAGAATTTTTCATATTTACGCTAATAACTTTTTATTGAAATTGGGCACTGCTGAGCATCTGTTTATTTTCTGTATTTGGAGAATGAAAAGATTCTAATGTGGAGAATAAATAGGTGAGGGGTAGTGCTGATTTTTAATATAGGTTTTAGCGTAAATTTGTAACATCTGTTTTTCAGAGCGTCTCCCCCTCTAACCTAGTTAGATTTTACACACAAATGAAAATTGTGGTCGATGTGCTTTATGAATAAAAAAATATTCTTTTCTTCCGTTATTTGGTGTAATTATTATACTTATTGAATAATGTTGAGAAATAACTCTATTTGGAGCTACGTTCCTCAGAAAAGAAAAAATAGTTGTTGAACATTGTGGCAACACATATGGATTGAATTGAAGTGCTGGGTGCAATCAGGACATTTCTTAGTTGCGGCGTCTCAGAATCTTCGCTAATGTTTCATTCATTATACATGAAGCAATTCGTATGGAATCCGTTGAAACTTTTACTGAATTTTCTTCATGATTGTACAGTGCTGAAAACAAAAAATTTCCAAAAATTTTTTCTCTAAAATACAAATGAGCAGTTAAGAATTTGAGACACCGCAACCAATAAATGCCCTTTCTTCACCCAACGCTTCAATTGAGGGGCTTGGATGACAATGCTCACAAGTGCAGTTTTTGCTATTTAGAGAAATATGTGGTGGAAGTTTCGAAATTATATGAATTCTTATGGTATCAAGAAAGTTCAAACTGACTTTTTGATGCTTAAAACTTTGACTTTTGGAGCAAATTCTTAACAGAATACAGGGTGTCCCAAAAGTCCCTTCCACCCCCTCTAAAATTTTAGCTAATTAATATTTTGAAACGAAACTTTGGGGATGTTCATCGATCAATGTAAGCTACTTTTGGGGGCCCCCAAAATTTTCGGGGCCCCCCGTGGGGAGGGGCTGCGAACCCCAACTTTTTTTTTTCAAATGGCAACCCCTATCTTGTGATACCTCATTCGAAAGAGCATAAAAAACTAAGAATTTTGGCGCAAACCGCAGATCAATATCTTAATTTTTGACCAAGTTATGATAGGTCAAAGGTCAAATTTGACCTATTTTCAAAAAATTATAACTCCGGTTCAAATTATCGTAATGAAAAAAATAAAACGGGAAAATTTACCACATTGTAAGCACTTTTAAGGAAAAATCACAGAAATTACTTCAAACTAATTTTAAGGGGGGTTTCGGACCCCCAAATACGCCAATTCAAAGGTCATTCAATTTTCCCGCGAAATAAGCCAATTTCCCCCAGATTTGCCTCCACACTAGTTCAGTAAGGTCAAAATCAGTTCAACATTACGTTGGCAAGTCCCCAAATTTCGGGAAAAGTTAAAAAAAAAATTTATGCGGTCAAATTTAATCACCTTTAATTTCGTTTTTTTAACTTTTCCCGAAATTTGGGGACTTGCCAACGTAATGTTGAACTGATTTTGACCTTACTGAACTAGTGTGGAGGCAAATCTGGGGGAAATTGGCTTATTTCGCGGGAAAATTGAATGACCCTTGAATTGGCGTATTTGGGGGTCCGAAACCCCCCTTAAAATTAGTTTGAAGTAATTTCTGTGATTTTTCCTTAAAAGTGCTTACAATGTGGTAAATTTTCCCGTTTTATTTTTTTCATCACGATAATTTGAACCGGAGTTATAATTTTTTGAAAATTGGTCAAATTTGACCTTTGACCTATCATAACTTGGTCAAAAATTAAGATATTGATCTGCGGTTTGCGCCAAAATTCTTAGTTTTTTATGCTCTTTCGAATGAGGTATCACAAGATAGGGGTTGCCATTTGAAAAAAAAAAGTTGGGGTCCGCAGCCCCTCCCCATGGGGGGCCCCGAAAATTTTGGGGGCCCCCAAAAGTAGCTTACATTGATCGATGAACATCCCCAAAGTTTCGTTTCAAAATATTAATTAGCTAAAATTTTAGAGGGGGTGGAAGGGACTTTTGGGACACCCTGTATGTATTAAGGCTAGTTTTAATTGATATCATTAATATCTCAATTTTTTTAAAAAAACTGCTCTTATGCGCCTTGTCCACCTCTCAGTTATGAGTTAATTGGTATAAAGTGTGCTACTTGTTTATGGTCCGATAATAAGAGAAACCTGTTTAAGGGGGTGGTTTGAGGGGGGGGGGGGTATTGCAATGTGCAGTGAATGAAATTAATGTCACAGCTCAAAAAATTTAATTTTCAGGGAACAGTTTGATTCAGTGTCATAAAATCTTTATAAAAAAACACCCAGCAAGCGCTTTGTTGCATTGCAGAAAATTCAGATTTAGCAGGAGAAGGGGGCAAACTACTTTCACACAGCGGGTTACTTAGAAGATGAGTTGAAAATTAGGTCAATTAAACTACTTTAAATTGTGATTCGGAACCATACACTCCCACCCAACATTTGGGGAAAAACCATAGTACCTACTATGACTGCTGAATTTTAGATTTAATATTTTCAGGGGAGTTCTATGATAGAAGAAGATAGCAGTGAAATTTCAAGCGGCGGAAACAATAAACTAAAAGGGTCATTCCATGTCAACTGTGCCAGGCTGCTAGGAACCCGACCCGCTCCGATTTGACTGAAAATTGGTATACAAGGTCCTGACATCATTCTAAGAGACAAATTTGAAGGGTTGTCCCCCTCCGACACCCTGTTCGCGAGATATCGACCCCTAGAGATGGGGTGAATTTCAGCGAAAGGTATGTGAATAAGCCCGTTTTAAACGTTTCTCATTTTCTGGACTTCCCTCTCTTTGATTGTCAATGACGAGAATCTGTATTGACCTATGAAACTTTTAAAAAGTGTTTCTAAAATAATTTTTTTTTTAGATTCTAAATAGGTATGCCATTGACACTGAGTTAAAAATTATTTAAATGTCCGCAATTTAGGGTTTTTTAAAATTTACTATTTTTTCGCCATTCAGTGTTCAAACTGAATTACAAAGACGGTCTCTCCGATTTTAGATTTTTTTTTACTACCTATGCACTACCTGACATTTGTGAGTGACAACAATAATGTTGGACGCCTATATATGCATGTAAAATTTTACTTTGAAAGAGTTAAATAGCCACGTCGCATTTTTTACACAACTTTCAGTGCTAAGCAAAAACCTATCAACCATCCGTAAAGTTTTCAAGCATCTCTCCAATTGAAAACTTTATCTTCAAACATCTGGACGTTCCTTTCTCTTTATTCATCGAGAACTTCAGCGAAAACCCCATAATATTCCACCAATAACGTTTCCTTGTAAAGATGAACCACAAAGTTAAAAATATAAATATTCGTTGCCCAAAATGCAGTGACATCCCACAAAATATATACCAAGCAAAGAGGGTTATTCAAAATCGGTGATTTTATCCCCCTCATGGATTTTTCCCGGGGTTGGATATGCTGTTTCCTATAACAAGAACCTGCTGTTCCCTTTTTCCGGCAACGGTAAGTTCACCAAAAAAGTTTTCCTGCGCGCTACAGCGTTGCCAGGATGAAAACGTGTTCCTTAAAGGGCATTAAAATTGAGATATGATGTCGCGGTTTGGACGAAAATTCTCTAAAAATTGCGCACTGCTTAGAAATGTCCATGTTCATAATGGCGTAGAGGTGTTGTCAGCTAAGTTGACGGTCGCTTACTTTCGGTTTGCAAACGCCAACGACGAATTTTGGCGTCTGAACAAAGCAGCGTTCGCTACTATCCACATTGAAAACATCAGTCAGCTGTTTTAATCGTCATAATCTGAGAAACATGGGCAGATCATATTTTTTTCTCATTTTCCACACTATTGTTGACTTTTACATGCTATGTCCCACTTTATTTGGACTGAAATAAAAGTTTAGGAGAACTTTGAAGGTGCAAATTGCCTACGTTTGTCCCAAATTTGCGTGTTCCCCGTGCCTGGTTCTTGACTTTAAATCGATGTTGCAGCATAACTAGAGTGATTATCTAAGAAAACTTTATCGGAGATGATAGGTAGTGCTTTTAAATTTGAGAAAAAAAGTATGTCAATTTCTTTTTTGCTCCATCAATAACTTTTTCACGCGCTAGAATCATTGTCCCGAGCAACAGTCAGGAGAGACATGGCAACGATATAATAAGCTCTAAATGATTGCCATAACGTTAAGGTTCTTCCAAAAACGATTTTTTTTTGTTTCAATTGAATAGTTCACACGTCGCAGATGGCAAAAATTCTGAAATTCGCAAATTTTTGTGCGAGAATAACGCCACTAACGATGCCGAACAAAATGATATACACGATAACTAACACCCTAGCGTAAATATTACCTTGCGGTGAGCTAACCATCACCTTGCGGCAAGGTATCGGCCTTGCCATCCTCTCCGAGCCCTATCCGAGCCCTCGCCGAGCCAGTTCAAGGAACTCGACGACCGGGAATAAAACCGTATGACAACACTGTAGACCCAAATCCAGACGCAGGGCTTGAAAAAGGCGACACAGCATCGGGAAATACCCCGTGTTTGGGTACGATTTTCGTCTCCAACGTTGCCATGCATAATTATTCCCAGTCGTTAAGTTCCACGAACTGACCCGGCGAGGCCTCGGATAGGGCTCGGTGAGGGTGGATAGGCCGATACCTTGCCGCAAGGTGATGGTTAGCTCACCGCAAGGTAATATTTTCACTAGGGCAGGGCGTCAAGCATGCACACACACACTAATATCAGCTCGTAAAATACTTTCGAAGTGTGCGTTAGGGAAAATGTTTTCTTATTCCGATACTCTAGGATGTGCTACTAAATATTCCGTGAAAAAAAACACCAAAATTGTCTTTACTGTTAGAGATAAGCTTAAAAAACAGCTTATTTCCATCCTGTCCCATTTGTTTCCATCCAGTCCCAGTGTCCCAGTTTAATGGGACAGAGTGGAAAACTGTTACAACTGAGACTTGCTTGTTTAAGTCCTGTGGGCGCTCTTTTCTACCGATTTATGTGAAACTTGGTGTCCGGGAGTATTTTTCAATGGGGAACTCGAATTTTTAGTGGAATTTTCAAAATTCGAGAATCCAAGATGACGAACATGACCTAAAATGCTATCGCAGCGCCTAATCAACTGAGACTTGTTTGTTTAAGCCCTGTCGGCGCTCTTTCCGACCGATTTAAGTGAAACATGGTACACGGAGGTATCTTTCAACGGGGAACTTGAATTTTTAGTCGAATTTTCAAAATTCGAAAATCCAAGATGGCGGACGTGGCCTAAAATTCTATCTCAGCACCAAACCAGTCGATTAAAGTGAAACTTGGTATCCAGGGGTATTTTTCAATGGGGAACTTGAATTTTTAGTCGAATTTTGAAAATTCGAAAATCCAAGATGGGTTGGCAGACATGGCCTAAAATGCTATCTCAGCGCCTAATCAATCGATTTACGCATCATCGAAACTTGGTACCCGCGGGTATTTTTAAATGGGAAACTCGAATTATAGTCAGATTTCCAAGATTCGAATATCCAAGATGGTGGCCGTGGCTTAAAACACTGTCTCGGTGACTAATTATTTGATTTTAATGAAACTGGACCGGAAAACCTTGGTATTAGGAAAAGAAAGGAAATTTTAATAGGGGTGCAATAGGGTTTCTTATGTATCTTAGGATACGAAATCGAAAAATTCCTGGGTTTTTTCCATCGTGCCCAGATTCTCCCGGAAAATTGACTCTTCTGGGAAAGGTAGATTTTAAGGAAAATTCCGATTCCTCCGGAAAAATTCCTAACTTTCCCAGGATAAATCGCACTGATACAGGTAAATGGAGGTGTTCTGATCAGGAGGTGTGAGAATCAGCGCCAAAAATCTACTCCGAAACCATTGGCAAATCTTCGGAAAATAAAAAAAAAAAAAAAAGTTGACCGGTGTAATTGTTATGTTAATGTAAGTCCTCAAACTTTTCCTGACTTTATCTCCACTTTAGCGGGTTTTAAAGTTCACTCGAAGTTTTAAAATTCGGTGTTTTTGATCCATTTTGTATTGCAATATTCCAAGAAATAAAAGCTTCTTCTCGTGTTAAAGGAAAACAGTGTGCATTTTGATAAACAGACGGAGCTTTCTAAAAGACAAGCAGAATAAGCTCCAGATATCTTTCATGACGGATGAATTTTTTCTCAATTTTTTTTGGTTCTGCAAGATATAAAAGGGTTACATGTTTTCAATTATGCTTTTATTTAGTGCTCGATGATGCTTTTATGACAATTGTGTTCAATTTTCAGTTAAAAGTATTATATGTCACCTCTGAGATGAAAATTTGGGAAATCAGGCAAAATTAGAGCAAATTTTGGGAAGTAATACACTTGACGGTGGAAATTTGGGTTTAAGCCCAAATATTAAGCTCGACGAGCTATATTTCCCAAGTCTACACCTAATGATAGTCAAAATAAAGTTTGGTTTGCCCAAAAATTCCCAAAAAAATTTTGGGAGGAAAAAGAACCTGAAATTTGACCCTTTTTTGAATTCACCCATCTATTCTACCATTGCCCGGATAGATTTCTCGGGTAGATACCTACGCCCGAGTATAATGATATGAAACTGTGAAAAAGAGAGCGCAACTTTCAACCTCTTTTAACTTCTCAATCATGCATACTAAAATGAAAGTAAAATCTTTAGAAGCAAATCATTAAAAACCATAACAAATGAGACGGTAAGCGAGACAAAAACCGTTGGAAGGTTGACGTTTCCGCACAAAATTTCCGATTTTGACGTTTCCGCATAAAATCTTAGATTCATATTTCCGCACACAATTTTTCCGTAATTTTTATATCTTCACACAATCTGGCAACACCGCGTAGATTTTTTATTCGCATTTTGCTAAAAAAAAAAAGCTTTTAGACAGTGAACAACAATATTTTTAAGAGAAGAGAAAAAATTTCACTCACCGGTTGTTCATCAGGGATAGCAGGCCCTGCTAATTTCCTCTGGGAATTTTACCCAGATAATTTTGGACAGAGGAAGCTTCCCGGAGGACCCCAGGGGAAGCCTCCCCTGTGCTTTACTTGGATTTCCGTGCCCAAACTGCCGAAGTAAAACATTAAGGAGTATACACGAAAATTAGTTGGTCTAGTTGCCGAGGCATTCTTTTGGTAAGTAAGGGATTCTTAGCCACTAAGCAATTTTCCACGCCGCAGTCATTCCCAAATTGTCTCCCGTCTCCCATCTAAGTACTGACTACGCCCGACGTCGCTTCAACCTCCGTGATCGCCCGAGTGCCGCTGGCGTGGAGCTTCAAAGGCTCGCGCATTCATACAGGGTAATTTAGCATTCATAAATGTCCCTAGCGCCAATTTCATGATCGAAATTAATGATATTCTTGAACATTTCTTTGCAGTTTCAAAGAAACAGTATGATAAAAAGTTTAAAAAGTTGATCCATTTTTGGAAAGACAGGAGTGAATAACACATGAATCAAATAAAAATAAAAAATAGTTACCTATTAAAATGAAGACAAATAAGTAAATGAAATGAAATGAAATAAAATAAAGTAAAATAAAAAAGGATAAATATAAAATAAAGTAACATAAATAAATCAAATAAAATAGATTTTTTTTTTTTTTTTTTTTTTTTTTTTTTTTTTTTTTTTTTTGTGGTGAGGGGAAAAATTCGCTACAGTGCCCCCATCATGAGGGTCGCCAAGACGCCCCTCATGAAAAGGGCCCACCGAATACCGGGACGGCAACGACCATCAGCTGGTGAAGAGCCGCCGAAGCGACCCCTAACCGACCCGACCGCTGTGAGATGGGAAGACCCGGTTATGTGGGGGTGAAGCACGCCGCTGTGTTCCGTACCCACTAAACGACCCCTCCAGGCCACACCCCGTGCAAGTGTGGCCCATCGGACGCTCTATCCTCCCGTCGGACGTCCCTAAGGCACTCTTCGAACGGCAGTCCCCGACCCCGGCCCCGGTTTAGCCGGCGCCCCTCAGGCCCCCCCACTTAAAGGGAGGGTCCCCCCATCCCCCGGGACCGATCTGCCGAAGCCATCATGAAAGCTCACTTTGACGGACTGTTGATTTTGAAAAAATGCCTTTAATTCTTTGAGAGTTGGCACAAAAGTACCACCTGAGTCATTAATTTAAGTTCCTAAAGGATCTTTGGACTAGTCTCATAATTGCAGAGGGGCCGATAGCAAACGCTCAATTCTCCGATAAATGAGTCCGAACGCTCCTGGGCATTGGTAGCAAACGCTTTGAGTCAGGTGAGACCTAGGATTTCAAATGCACTATAAAATGCATCATATACTATATCCAAAATTACTTCGTAGGTATACACCAAACAAAATAGGTACTTAAATACTGTGAATCATCGAAGCTAACACTAGAACTGACGCTTCGATCTTTATTCGAAACTAATATGTTTGTTGTTAATGAACTTAGAATCCCGGCAGATTCCATCATTCGTGGTTCCTTTTTACGAGGTACTGAACACAAATATCATAATAATAATACTGCCCGAGCATGATTGATTTAATGATTAATGATAACACAAAAGCGAATTTGTAAACACATCACAGAGGTTTATCCAGAGACAAGAGACCCTCCGCTGGCCTCCTAGCGACAGGTGGAAGCTTTTACTTTCGGGGTTTCAACAATTCCTTATGGACAATTATGAGCGAGCAACAGTCATCACCCTATTTTCGGCTGTTGACTTACCTACATGGTCGATGATGAGCTTCGGATGACGTCATAAGCCAAACAACTTTCCCAAACGTCGGCCATTTTCGGCTTGTTTGCAAAACGAAACTGCCAACACGTTGTTGAACATCAACCATATAGGTAAGTCAACAGTAGAATGCTGAAGTCCCGAAAGTAAAAGCTTCCACCATGGCCAAGTTACTAGTGGAGGGTCTCTTGTCTCTGGGTTTATCACGAACCATGGACTGTTTGTGTGGTTGATGTTTTGACTTCGAGACACGGGGATACGAGCCATGGAGGTGGCGCTCTCGGCGGGCGGGTGGTGAACAATTTCCAGCGGGGAGATTTCGACCGCCGATTTTAAAATTTGGGATCGATTGCCTGGCAATGCCCGTTTTATTTTATGACTATTTAAACATCGAATAGTGATTCTACCCATTGAAGTACCTAGGTTTTTGATAGCTTTTTACCGTGCTTAAGGAAAGATTATAATATATAATCGAATCTAAATTATGATGTCAGTGAATCCAATAGATCCTAATGAATCGTAGAAAAGCTAAGATTTTTAAGGATCGCCGTCTTTACTAGAAGGCATCATTGATCAATTACTTATCGGAAGATGCCTCATAATATCGATAAGTCGATTCTGAATTTATGAATTCATCACATATCGTGAAGAGATTTACGATAAAGTTTAGTGGTTTGATTAAAATTTTCAAAACTGTTATCGTTCGATCTAAATTTTTATCGAACTTTATGATTTTGTGAAATTGGCAGTATTTTTCTAAATAATCCAGTAAAAGTGCCTAAGCCGGCGCTCTGCGCCGGCAAGAGCGGGAAGGTCCCATGCCATATAGAGTTCCTTTATACTGAGAGTCAAGACAATTCGGCTCATGGATGTCACAAACGGGAATAAAGATTACAGAAATTGAACGTTTTTCGTAATCTTTGATCGGCCCATTCTCAAATGCCTTTCTCCGTTCCTCCTCTCATTCCGTTTGTTCCTTGCCGAACCCGTAATTCCCTGGTCCATTCCAGATTATAATCTTTGCAATTGGTGAAAATGTAATCTTTATTCCCGTTTGTGACACTGTGGAGGCCTAAAATACGGGAACCAATCAGAAATGGATTCAAATTGTCTTGACTCTCAGTATAAAGGGACTCTAATGCCATAATGGGAAGGCGAAGCCCCTGTATATGCCGGCGCAAAACGCCGGTACGCAGCGCATGCGCCGCGCACAAATTGGCCGGAGGCCAATTTTTTGTGTATTACATCCCGTATTAACGAAACTTTTATGTTGAGTATTCTCTTTGTGTAGTACGGCAAACCATAGTAAAAGTTTGGGATGTTTTCAAATGTAACCCTAGTGGAAGTGAACCTCGTGCGGCGGGAGGTCTGCAGGTGGTTAACCATCCGCGGCGGGGACTAACCTCGTGCAACCTCCTGCTAACCTTAAGCAACCTCCCGTCGCATGGGGTAGACACCCTGTTCCGGGAAAAAACCGAGTAACCTCCCGCGAACCTCCCGCAGACCTCTCGCAAGCCTTAATCACCTCAAGCAAGGGCCTGCAACCCCATGCAGCTCACTAAGGCTTGCGAGAGGTCTGCGGGAGGTTCGCGGGAGGTCACTCGGTTTTTTCCTGGAATCGGGTGTCCACCCCATGCGACGGGGAGTTGCTTGAGGTTAGCAGGAGGTTAGTCCCTGCCGCGGATGGTTAACCACCTGCAGACCTCCAGCCGCATTAGGTTCACTTCCACTAGGGAATGCACAATATTGGATTCAAAACTGAGAAACTACTTACGTCTACCTGTGGGATTTGAGTAAACCTATTATCATATAGGCAAATAAAACCTCATTTATCTGCAATTGGGAATGGTCTGCATGTGTCGCGGCCATTTTTCTTTTTTTTTTTTTGATCCTAAGAGCTCCATAAAAGGCCTAATATAGTTGACTGTGAGCCAATCACGAGTGGAACCTTCAGTGGCCATACTCTGTCTGTGAAGGCGCTCTGCTCCAGGAGAGGTGGTATTAAAATCACGCACCAACGTTTCGATTCATCAGTCATCGAATCGAAAGTTCTGAACCCAAATGTAACAGCAGTTACGAGGTTTGGGCCCAAAAATAGGTAGGTACCTCTAAACCTTAAAATGAATTAGCCTCAGGGAGAGGTTCAGTCCATCGTAAACCAACAGAGACAAGTACAAGACTTGTCTCTGTAAACCAACTGGTCTGATTGATCGAATCTGTTGGCAACGATGTCCATTGCTGTTGATAATTGATGAGACAGAGTCAGGCAGAGCTTCCTAAGGAGGTTGGAGACTTTAAATAAAATTTGCTATAAGCGTCCAGCCCACATACAAACTAGAGGCTTCAAAGAAACTCATCGATGCCTTTCCTGGCCCTCTCATTGGCCAGCGGTTTAAGTCGGGGCAATCGATGAGTCTCTTTGAAGCCTATAGTTTGTATGTGGGCTGGACGCTTTAGCGCGGCTCGCGCGGCAACAACTTCTCTGGCTCGAAAGAGCTCCAACCAAGCACGACCGATATCGTAACACTGCTGTCCTAAGCTTTGCTAAACTATACCGACGTCGACGGAGCGGCGCGCGGCGCGGCGCATCATCTGGGCCTCTGCCACTCTCATCCTCGACAGCCGCAGCATTTCCCCGGACCGCGGGACGGCGCGGCGCGGCGCTCGGCGATAACAATCTCTGTCGCCTCGCTGCCGAGGCCTCCTTGCCATCAACCTCTCCCGCCAGCTGCGGCCGCAGAAATTATGCCTACGCAACCGCGATGCCATTGGCCCAATCGCGGAACGGCGGCCTTCCATTGGCCGCTCTCCGCCAAACTCGGAGGAAATCGCCCGGTAGTGCAGAAGAAAAGGGACCAAGAAAAAAGGAAACCGAAAAAGAAAGAGGGGGACGGCATGATCTGAGATGCTTGCGATTAAACAGTAGCCGATTTTCTTCTGTCGCCGTTTTTCTCTTCTTCTTTTACTCTGCCGACGGGGACCTAATCGTGAGGGCGGCGGTTTGAACTCTGTCCGTGTTGATTGAATGCTTATTGTCATTTTTTCAATCGTGCGTCGCGTCGCGAAATCTTGCCCGCCCTTGACCCTAACCTGCAATGGCTTTTCGGGAGATTTCATGAATTCCATCCCGTGATCGGTGGTGCCTTTTCAAAATGTGGTGCTCCTCGAATTTTTTGCAAATTTCAGAGGCCTCCCAAAAGAGACTCGTGCAGTGAAGTGGTTTGCAGTTCGGATTTTAACGGAGGTTATCCCTCTTAAAGCGTGAGATTTTTGACTTACTACGGTGAAATGGTTTCGAATTCTGATTTCTGAACTGCTGAGTTACTAATCTTCGACCTTTGATTGCTATAAAATTCACCTTCGTTTTAAAGGCGTTAACAAGTTTGCGACAATGCATAGAAAAACCCAGTTCTCATTCCTTAGTTTTCGGAGTTTATTTAGGTAAGTGTGGAAATGTTTCGTACTTACTTTTCTTGCTTTCATGGCTTTCAAAAGATCGGTAATGAAGAGCTTTATCGTTTGGTTCTCGGTGAGTTAACCCGGGGGGGGGGGGGGGGTTCAGGAGAACTCGGACCCCAGGATCCTCCACCTCCCTCAATGACTGAAAAATTTTCGGCCGAAAACGTCATTTTTCGTGAGATTCAGGAATTTTTTTTTGATCGTTGACAACCCCCCCCCCCCCCCTCCCCTCCATGAAAAATTCCTGGCTACGGCACTGCTGGTGCAGTGAAGTTGTAAACGGACGGTCGTTCAAATGTCAAGTGCTCTAAGAAGACGAAGTTGAAAATTGAGTATAAACGTGAGAAATCTTACGTTCAAATGCCGTTCGATGATGAGTAGAGGAAGGTATAGGAAATGAAAAATGTTTCTCTGTTTTTTTTTTTTTTTCACTGAATTTTAAATTACTCTCCAGTTGTTGTTTTATATCTTGAAACTCAACAAAGCGTTACTCCATGGGCGTATAGCTGTGGGTAAAAAAAAAAAAAAAAATGTAAATTATAAAAGTATACTTATGATATTTTTTGGATATTTTTCCAGTAAAATTGTTGTTGGTGAAATTTACATAGATGGCATATTATAAAGCACACTACACCAGTGCAATAATGGATCGAGATAATGATCGAGAGTGGGACGTACCCCTGTAAGTTAAAAGTACAGCTAAAATTAGGTAGGTATATCTTCACATACGGAGGTCACTCCAAATGCAAGTTCCAGGGTCTTCTTCTTACAAAGCTAATAATGATAATCGAACGCAGTTACAAAGGGCGTGTCTGTCTGCTTTCATCTTCCGACTAGTTGAAGAAATTGAAAATCGGTCCATCAGCCAGTTCGCCGGAAAAGTCCTTTTTGTTTGATTGACCTCCTCTCCACGCGGGTTCAAAAATGTAACTCCACCTCCACTCAAAATATCGGAACCTCAACAAAAAACCGACGGTCCTATGAAAGATTAGTCCTTGTCTAAACACTTATGGTATCAATACTACAGCTTTTTGATGCCAGCTGAAAAATAAGAAGTATTCTTGCCCATCAATGCGGCGAACTTACCGGGGCCTCCGAGACCAGGTTTTGGTTTCGGATAGTGGCGAAAATCTCTGATTTGACGACCATAAAAGATGAGGAAAAGTATCTCCCGCGTAAAACTTTGCGATGAATTCTGAATGGTTGCCGCAGATTTCAGAAAACCACGCGAAAAACACCGATTCGGAAGTATTCATTTTTGGACCCGCTCGGGAAGAAAGCGGTCGGTCCGATAAAATGGTGTCTCCCAACAGTTAAGTATATGGAGGCAGCGAACGTACCAATTAACAGCCTCCGATTTTATTTCACAGGTTTTTTTCCACCCAAGAAATCGATTTTAGGGTGACTCGAATCGATGCATCTTATTTTTTGCCGTTTTTCACGAATGACAGGGGTAAAAACTAATTTTTCCATTCCTTCCAACAAAGATTTAAGTCAGGTCATGCGTTTGTATGTAATGCGTGATTTTCCCGATCGATTAATCGATATATGTAACATGTTTGTACTTAACAGCTGCATCGGTTCGAATTTCCCGATTTACATTCCCGATCTTATTGCATTGTCGTGTGTCTTTATACGACTGATTCTCATGTCTTGAATGTAGATATCTCATGTATTAATCAATAAACTGTGTATTTGAATAAACTTCGAGGTATTCGTGTAAAACTTATTCTTGTCTTCAGCCTCACAGTAAGTCCTCGTATCGTCTAGTGTCTTCTAGAAACAAAGAGCCATAGGTACCTAATAATTGTACTTAAGTGTGCTCGCATCGTACCACCAGAATATATTTGTGCACTTACGTGCGACTGTGCATTCCTCCAAACTCGATACCTACTTCCTTTTGGTACCCCTCGTTTGACTTTAAAGTAGATATTAAAAATAAACAGAGACTAGACCCCATCTCATTGATCTTTTAACGACGAACTTAGGTACCTTATAAGATTATTTCTGCTATTTGAAGAGAATGTACAAGTTGGATTAAATAAATTCATTTATTACTCAGCATCAACTTTCGCGGCGCTTAACGTGTTTGTTTTGAGTTAATACTATTGCTTTTGCCTAGGTTAGCTATTCTTCAATTTACTCAGCAATTTGAAACTCAAAAAATTCAGACATGGACCGGCGAAAATGATGACGAACCGTTAGTTTTCAGTGATGATGGAAACGATTGATTGCATTTTTGATGAAATTGAAGAGGCGCGACGAAAGACGCATGATCGAATTCACTGGACGGTGTGTCACAGTGACAGTGATGCTCTCTGACCTCTTTCAGAAATTTCTCCTAATCAAGATGCGTCGACGATGGCAGCATCAGAGAGTACGAAGATGACGTTGATGAATTTTATTCTGAATAAGGCTCACGAAGCATTCAAATCGTATAAGAGGTCTCCATCTTTCCTCAACATTTTTTCCAGGAGGGTGATTAAATAATTTGTATGTTCTACACAGTTTGTGCTTTCTCTTCAAGTAACTGAGATAATATGAAATAGAAGGTATGTCCTTAAGTTTGTAAATAATATCGGGTTCTCTTCTCGGTGCTTTCTTATATATACAGTGTAAGTTGAGCAAGGGAGAATACTTAGATGTTTTACTCGAGGTGCGCTCAGGCCACATCAGTGGTCCCTAATTTTGTAAAAAAAATTAATTCGAGCTCGTTAAGTCATGTACTCCGATGGGGGCGGGGGCAATGCCGCGTTTGAGGAATGCATAGTCGTATGTCTACATCTAAATCAAAATCTGGTGGTGTGTCCGTACTTAAAATTATTTTGACTGTAAGAGTTTCTAGGAAACAGCAGGTAATACGGGGACTTACTGTAAGGCTGAACACAAGCATTTTTCATGAATACCTCCTGATTTTGAAGACACAGTGTGCCTACGAATTAATGCCTATCGATATGGCCAAAGTGCAAAACCGCGTATCACCTTTTACGACGTTGCGCCCTCCCTCGGTCCCCCAAAACTGGTCTAAGTACGTAATATCTTGAAAACTACGTGCATTTTTTTCTGTCAGCAGAATATTCTTGAATAAACTATGCTCTAAAATTTACATGTTTCTCATGGTACCAGAAAATTTGAAACATCGCCGTGGAGATGCATGGTGCCGTACTTCGGCTATCGACATGCAAACTGCGTTCGATCATATTCCAATAAAGAAAAAATCGTGGAAGATGGTGAAAGGATCATTCTCGAGCTTTCTGCATCCAAGGGTACTAACCATCGGTTGTATAAAATTACACTATTAATGAAACACGATTGGGAATGTGAATCGGTAAATTAAAAGGTACCTACTTACCTATATCCTGCTGTTACAGACATCAGGACAATCGATCAGGAGAATACGGAATTCCATCAGAGCACAAGGCTTGGCTCGAATCTTTAAG